>NC_045544.1:60637465-60937465 GCF_009769535.1 Thamnophis elegans
TATTGATTTACTTATGAAATAGTATACCCAAGCTGCTCCAATCTATAACAAAAAGCTTTATTTTGTGTTTTTAATATAAATATATGACCTGTGAACTTTGAACACAATTTCAGAATGGTACAGAAACAATAAAGCTATTTATTATGGGATCTAATCACATGTTCTTTCATTTTCTCCAATAAACCTTTTGCAGAAGCATTTGTTCATAGATACTTTATAAGGCCTGATGTCTCTATGAAAGGTAGACTTTAAGCAAAAGTCTAGAGTGCCCATGTTCTATATAACTTCTGGAATGATGGTGGACACAGCACTGGTAGGAAACAAAACCTTTTTATGGGTCACCATTTACTGGGCTGACCAGATGACATATATTTTCTTTTTTCCTTTGTGTTCTTTAGTACTTTCAGTCTGTGAAAATAAAAATAGTTGTCCAGTGGTGGGATGCTACCAGTTTAACAATGGGTTGGGTGAGCGTGCGCTTTGTGCACATGTGTGTTTTTGCACCCGTGCAGCATTAAAAATAGAGCATTTAGAAGCTCAGCTGCTTACCTTCCAAATCAGCAACGGTAAGTAAACCAGCTTGGGGGAAAATCAGCTGTGCCGCACGATTGAGATGAGCTAGAAAGCAGGAAATAAAGGACAGGATAGAACAGGGGTCTATCAGCAGGAGTGGGCGGGCCCAGCTGATCATTGAAGCGAACCGGTTCACTCCCAGCTGATTATTGGAGCTACCGGTTTGCCTGAACCGGTAGAATCCCAACCCTGTAGTGGTCCAAATGGAATTTTAGCAGTAGGTTTTTTATAACATGGCATTCTTAATGAAATATTAATGGAGAAAGAGGGAAAAGCAGTACTTTCTGCCATTCTCTGATGAATTCGCGAAAGGAAGAAAGAGGAATGGCAAGGTCCCCATGGAAGAGAGAAGCACTGCATTTTCAAGTGGGAAGTGAGTGGTCGCATAGCATGGCATAGGCCAGGATGATTGGGAGAACTCTCCAAGAAGTATAGTAGCCAAAGAATATTTTACTTTATGGATCAGATCCTCTTTGGGAAGTTACCTGAAGTTCATACATATTCTGTTACTTATACTGCAATGGCAGCAGAGGTAAAAAGAGTTAGGAAAGTATGCAATACACACATTACATGTCAATGAAAAAAGATACAAGAGCAACTGTATTTCTGTAATTGACAACCCTGTAGGACAAAACAGCCCACTGAGTTCAAAATTAAAATTAAATTAATTACCATTAATTTGATTACAACACATATGTTTAATGATTACCTGTCATTTAGAAATTATTTAGTGCAGTTATAATTACAATTCCAGTTGTAGGCTGCTACTGCTTTAAATTAGTATGTTTATATAGCCAAGGGCCACCTCACCTACAGTTATTTGTTTTCTATTATTTTAAAATTATAACCATAATTAAGATCTGAATCTTGGCACCATATACACTTTCTTTTATCATCTTCATTTATCATATTTCAGCTTGTTGAATTACACTCTATAAAACTTGGGGGGAAAATGATAGATAAAGCATATGAGAACATATCAGCTGATCCTCCTAAAGGAATTAGACATTTCATTAAATAAACTGACTCTAAACTGGCATCTGATAATTTCATCTGTACTAAATTTTATTCATTTTTCACATTTTTGTACCACCAATCTGGCTCAGGGAAGAGCTCATAAATTAGATTCCAGAAGCATCCTTTTTTGTTATATTATGCTAGATTTCTTTTTAAAAAGGAAACACTTATTATATACACGCTCTGTATATATTAAAGCAAAGCAAATGTTCTTCTACTATCTTGAACATAACTATGTCTGAAGGACTTAATGAAGGTCTAGCACTTCTCCTAGATGAGATTTTAGTCACATAATATGTACCTATTTAAGATACTCTCCTTCCAAGATAAATATTTATCAAGGCAAAATGGTAGCTGCGGGTTTGAAAATGATGTTTAAAAGTTACATTTTTATGTGGTCCTATAACAATATTAATCAAACTATTTGTGCTGACATGCCTTACACAATTTATCAAGGAAACATTTCTGCCCAAAGGACAGTGTGAACATAAACTAAATCCCACTTGTATGCTTCCTATTACTTTTAGAAATAAGTGCTGTAAATTCCTATAAGCCAGTATGATCAGGTACAGCACAGTTTTACTATCTTAAAACTGGAATTTCAGAAACAAAAAAAAATAACAAATCCAGATGTAAAAGGCAATAAAAAAGCAAAATAAATAAATTGCTCTAAGCCATGGTTTAATCATAATTTGCAGACTAGCTAACTATCTGTGCTCACTTAATTCATTAAACTATAAATACTGGTTTGTATTCTTTATAAGGTGCATGATTGAGTAATTAACATTACATGCTACTTCAGAACTAAAAAAAAATCACCTACTGGATTTATGAACCCAATCAATAAGCACAGGTGTTCAAATTTCCTTAGGACCTTTGCGAGGGAGCCCCAATTTAGGTATCTGAAGACCAATTGCAGCTACTGAATTAAGGTGGTGCATATTGAGAAGCTTGACATTTTTAAAAACAGGAGTGAGCAATCTGTGTCTCACCAAATGCTCTTGAACTCTTGGGTTATCTGGTTAAAACACAGAGAAAAGTAGGACAAAAACTATGAATAAATAAAAAACAAGAACAATCATATCCAACTATGGACTTCCTTTCTATATGAATTTTAGTGAGGGGATTTTCAAATTTATATTTAGAATTCATTTTTTTATTTAAACAAATTTTCAATAATTCTTTATTGAAGAATTAAATGCTTTAATTCTTGGTATTAACATTCTTGACATAATATATGCTATACACACTTAATATAAGGTATACATACTTTATCTTATTCTAATTTTTATAGCATTTATTGGGTTTATTCAGCTTAAATGTTGTAGAAATAATGTTAAATAAACACATAAAGCATTGAAAAAAGGGGGAAATGCTTTAATTCTTGGAATTAGCTTTCTTTTATAACAAAATCTCCATAAAAGAAAAACAAAAAATAAATTATATAATTAGCACTCAGCTTCTCACCACTGACATTTGTAGAATTACATTATGCAAACGAATTCCACTTGTGTTATTTGCAAGGTTGAATTGTCTTTTGATAGAAAAATAATATTAAAGTATGGTAGTAATGCAAGCTTCTAAGATTAAGAAAAAGCATTTCATTTCAGATGTATGGAGAAGGCTAATAAAAAGTGTTGCCCAAAATAAAACTGGGAAAATTAAGAGTGTGGGTAAATCTTAATTCAAGCCAGAAGTGAGTCAATCAATTCTATATGAATTAGTGATGAAAAAGAAGAATCTCAGTACATTTTAAATATATAAATTATAAGTCATTATTACTCCAAACCATGTGGCAAATTTATTTTAAATGACATATCATATTCAAAGAACATTCAATATGCTTCATCCAATTTGGCCTTCCTGTATAGACTATATGTGAATTTCACTCCCACATTCTCAACTAGTGTGATTGTTGCTGAGAATTCTGGGAGTTGAAATCATTCATGTGGGAGCTGCCCAGGTTGATGAAAACTGAAGCAGATTATCTCCAAAAATAACTTGTTGCTTCCTTGAAAGTCCCAACCACCAAAGCGGGATGCTTGATCACTTTGTATCATCTGGGGGTCTTTTACACCTTACTTCTAACTCATCAGGAAGCTAGCTTATTGTTGCTCTTGCTACAAACTCCCTGTGTGCCACATTATACTGAAACTTAATCTAGCTTGAAGTGATTTTTCATTCAGGAAAGCCCTTAGCATGGTAAATGAAAATGGTAATGTCAATATTCAGACTGATGTAAATGATAGGGTTTGAATAAATGAAATGTAGATCACTTTAGTGGATCCAACTACATATGAAATTAGACAACTTGAAAACAAACTACAATGAAAACTGGTACATATTTATTAGGGCAACAGACTTTGAAATCCCCAAAGACAAGAATATAAACAGCAGGAGTCAGTTAAAATCCTATTGCTTTTCAAGAAGCAGTGAACATTCTGCCATATCTAACAAGTATTTAAATGGTAACATGGAATACTTGTTTTAACATTTCCTATCCTTCCAAAAAGGGAACAGTGAAATTTCCCAGCTTCTTGCTCTTAGAAGGAAATAAAAGAAATGGATTGATGGGCAGAGCTGCAATGATAAAAGATGGACAAGATTAATCTTGAACAATGAAGTACTACTGCAGTTCCAGTGTTTTAATGCAATGTATTCAACCTATCTGTACCACTCAGGTTCTGCACTGTCAAAAAAGGTTTATATTCAAATATATATGTGCAAAACCAATTATTCAGTGGATAATTATACTAAAGTAGGAAACTGTTGCAAAATCCTAATAAAATAAATACAAAATACTTCTGTATGCAGTGCCTTATCTTATCAAAGGTTATGCCCTGTGATAGAATTCACCTTAGATATAAATGAGTGAGAAGGCAATGAAGATAAACCAGTCACCTAATCTGATTGTCAAATTAGGCTACCTATGGAGCCACTATTGGAGTTTTGAAGGGAGTAGAAACATGAAGACATAGGAAAGGAAGAACAGAAAGAAGCTGAAACATTCAAAAAGGAGATGAGGACAGTAGACATATCTATTTAGAGAAATGAATCCCTTGGAAAGTCTTTTAATTAAGTGTGACTAGATATTACATTTAAGGTATGGGGTCATAATCTTTCATGAGCAAGGGAGAAGTTACATATAATTACATTTGTCCAGTGATGTTGATGTACATATCATCTTTAAAGGCAACTAAGTTATTTTAGAAAACAATCAATATACGATCTACATTATCTATGTCCCCTTTGTTTTTTAATATATTTTTTCATGCACACAACTGAATTTTCTCTGATTATTGGACAAATCAAACTAGAGACAGCTTTACCATGTAAAGTTTCTATATTAATAGGCTGTATTGTTTTTTTTTCCTGAACAGATTCAAATCAAAAAGATTTTAAGCTTTTACATTTGCCTGACAGATTCTCTTGGCAAAAGGTTTTAAATTTGTTTGCCTCTCTTTTTCCATGGGAACTGTTTGGTAAGTGCAGACATTAAAGCTGACAAAGCTTTGTCTGTGTTTTCCCCCTTTGCTTGGTTTCTGTGTCTGTGTGTGCAGGCATGCATTCATTAACGTAATTCTTCAACCTTCAACAACAGTGCATCATAAATGAGGGGGAGGGGAGGACCTCATAAATATTTAGATTCTCCTGTCTACCTTCCAAAGCAAAGGTGGGGGCAGAGTGTTTGGTAAGGACCTAATCAGAGTTAATCTGCATGTGAACCAAAAGAAGATACAAAAGGATGAAAAGATGCTGGAAACTAGTATGCAAACCCACTATCTCTAGAGGGTTATTCATCTTATTCTTGCCATCTCAGTCCCAGCCTCACTGCCTAGTTGGATTCTGCACATGACCAACAGCTTTGCAAAGAAAATTTGGCAAGAGAAATGTGTATTTTCTTCCTCCATGTGAAGCACCCTTTCCTAACCCGGCACCCTCCAGATGAACTGAAATCAGGGCACACTGATTTGTCAACCAGAACTATCTATGATAGAGGATCTAGGTTGTTTGTTTAAGGATTACAATTTGGATATAGGCAGCAATTATACTTTTTTTCTAACAAGTGCCTTTGTTAATGTTTCTCTTCCCCCACCCAAAAAAATCAAAATTCATAAATGTTAAGATCCATTTAAATTCATAAATCTGAAGATCCACAATACTTAGAATGTCAAATACAATTTACAGAAGTCCATTATTTTACATCAGAATGGAAAAGATAAATAAAGCTCAAAAGGTATCTTAATAAATGTGCAATTAAAATTTTCTCATCATAGAAGTTAGTATTTTATATAATGTACCAAGAACAATGAACAAATAATCAAATATTTTCTGGAAAATTAAAATTTTCTGGAAATGAAGTCAATTAAATTATGCTTGAAGAATCTTTTTGCTACAACATTATCAAAAAGGTTTGTTAAATAGATGTTTTATCAAGAGAATTGATGGAAAATTATTTAGTCAGGAAGCTCTAATTTTATCTTTTCAAACTACTGGATTTGTTTCCATATTTTTCCATGCCAGCAGAGATATTGCTGCAAGAACTTTTGATTCCTGAGAGAAAGCAAAGTGGTTTTTGTTTTTTTTGTCTGGTGCCCTCAATTCCATCTTCTAGACTGTCTTTCTGACTGTTGGGACATTTCTGGAAAACTTAATGAGACCATAAAAATAAAGAAGGAATTGTTAACCATCACTTCCTTTCTACACTCCAATCTTGGTCTCAGAGATAATTGTGTGTTGCATTAGAACCCTTCTGCAGAAAGAAAGGGAAAAAATCAATTTATAAGAGGAAGGCTCTAGATTAAAGCCAGTTTTAGTTTTTGTCTTTTCAAATGATACTTGCTTCTAATGGGGAGCAAAAGGTTATCCCTACATTTTTGTGTGTGTTATTGAAACAAAGATAGAACCTCAGTGCTTATGATAGTTTCTTTCTAATGGATAGCATAGTTTTTAAACAAAACTAAACTTTTTAAAAAGTTTTTTGTTTAAAAAAGGAACTTGTTTTTGTTCAAGCCAGTCCTTCATAGATAAGCCTTTAAAGATTAACTTTGTTTCAAAATAAGCTAGAGTTATACTTTTTTTTGAATCTTCATGAAATACATTTATCCAACACAGATCTCACAGTTTTCCCCAGGAGAATCAATATATGTATAGAAAACATAACAAAGAGTTTTAATTACTCAATTCTGAATACACTTTATAACATGGTTTGGAAAAATCTTATCTATATGCTTGCATTTTAATTTTTATTCATAGAAATGAATATTTTATTGACTGATTGATGGTCTTTTAGATTGCAGTAATCTATGCTGACTCCTGGTAGTTTACATTAATAACAGCCTAAAGTGTATACAATATTGATATAAAATCCAGACTATAAAAAGTGAGGTAACTCAACATGTGTAAATGAGCACCAGGATGATGTTATTCAATCTCGAAATTCCCTCAGGAACAATTCCATTCTCAATAATTTACTGAAAGCCAGTAAAGTAAGGAGGCTGGACTCTCAAAGGGAGACCATTGTAATGTATGGGTTCCCTGATTTTTCTACAGATTACTTTTATATCAAGAAAACAGTCGTATAAGCCTGGTACATCAGTTGCGTCCCTTCCTGGATCGAGATGCTCTGTGCACAGTCACTCATGCCCTCGTCCTTTCTCGCCTGGACTACTGTAACGCTTTCTACATGGGGCTGCCCTTGAAGAGCACCCGGAAGCTTCAACTGGTCCAGAATGCGGCTGCACGGGTTATCATGGGGGCACCATGTTACACCCCTTTTAGGTGGCCTGCACTGGTTGCCGGTTGTCTTCCGGGTGCGATTCAAGGTACTAATTATGACCTTTAAAGCGCTCCATGGCTTAGGCACAGGGTACCTGCGAGACCACCTACTCCCACCAGTAGCCTCCCATCGTCCAGTGCGATCCCACAGAGTTGGCCTCCTCAGGGTGGCTTCAGCCAGACAGTGTCGGCTAGTGACCCCCTAGGGGGAGAGCTTTCTCTGTGGGAGTGCCTTCTCTCTGGAATGAGCTGCCCCCGGAGCTTCGTATAATCCCCGACCTTCGGTCCTTCTGATGCACCCTAAAAAGTTGGCTTTTCCAGCAAGCCAGCCTGGCCTGAACAAAACAAAACAAATTATTGATCACTGTTAATTTTAATTCATTTTTTTAAAAAAAATGTCATTGTCAATTTTAATTGGGTTTGGGATATTCTATTTAATTTTTTTTAACTTTTGTATTATGTGTTTCTTTTAATGTTGCACGCCGCCCTGAATCCTTGGGAGAAGGGCGGCATATAAATCTAATAAACCTAAACCTAACCCTAACATCAAGCACTTTTGAGTTAAAACCAGCATTTTGAATTGTACTTGGCAACCTATTAGTAACTAATAGTCACATTATAGGTCATTTAGGATTATGACAATTTTGATTTATCATACAGGCCTCTGCGTTTTGAACCAACTGCAGTGTCCAAATGATCTTCAAAGGTAGCTGAATGTAGATCTAGAAGTCAAAACGACTATTAAGTGCACGAATCAGTGTTGATAGGACCTCTGGCTCTAGGTAAAAGCACATGTGACCAAAGACCCACCTGGCTTTCAACCTCTCTAGCAGTAGCTGAGAGTTCATGAGATTTTCCCAACTTGTAAATCTGATTTTTCAAAAATACTACCATATTCAGACTCATTATCAGAGCTGATGACAAGATGAAAGACATTCTAGACCAGCAATAACTGCATCTAGTTCAAGTTCGAACTTCAGCGGCTTGTAGACTCTTAATTTCCGAGACTTCTATAACATCTCCAGCTTAGCCTGCAGTGAAGATGTAAAGTTGTATGTCGTCATTATTGCAATATCACACCTCAAATTGTCACATAGCTGAGTACTGGCTGACTTCTCCCTTTTTAAAAAATTTGACTTATTTGCTGTTCGTTTGCGGAATGTTTATTATTTGACCTGCATAGGCACCCATTCTATGTTCCATAACTTTGGGCAGGTCACATAACATCAATATAAGCCTAGAAACCACAAGAAAACCTGCTTCAAAAGCAACACTTCCCCACATGTCCACTTGCAACTGTACTGAGCTCCAACCTCACTACCTAATGCTTACAAGAACCGTTATCTCTTCAAGGCCTTCTGGAAGGCTAGAAGGGTGGGAGCCTGCCAGATCTTTAGAGGGAAGGATATTCCATAGAGCAGAGGCTGCCACATAGAAGATATGCTTCCTAGGTGAGATGTGTGCATTTAAGGGAACTGGAGTCTATCCACCTTATCAGACCTGGTGGAAACTAGATACCCCACATGAAATTAAGTCCTGCAAAAAACCTGGCTCTATACCATTCAGGGCCTTAAAAGTGATAATCAGCACTTTGAATTGTACTGGGAAAGAGCTTGGACTCTCTATCTTGCTACAGTAGCCAACTTCTATAACAGAGGTTCTAAAGCTATGCTCTGCACAACCCTAGTATTAGAATGGTCTTACATTACGCCAAAGAATTGTCTGGAAGAATTGATAACTACTATGCTATGTTTGCTACCTGAACATAACTAAGGGACATGGGTGAAAAGTTTTCTTAATTTAGGATGAACATAACAGGGATTTTTTTTCATAGGATTTTCATTAATTTAGTTTTCAAGCCCCAACAAGAATCATATCTTTGAATGAAGGCATGCTAGCAGATCTATCTTGATATGTTACACTAAAATAATTTTTAAACATCACCAGAAGAATTTTGAACAAAAGATCAGAGATGAAAGGCAATGGAAGTCTTACTGTTTTCTACCACACATACTTGCAAAAGTGGGATTTCACCAGTCAGTACAATCCAATACTGAAACTAAATATTAATGCTAAGACTTTAATAAATCTGATATTGATGAAATGTTTTTTTATGTAATCTCATATAGCCAATTTGGTGTAATGGTTAAGGGCTCAGGTGAGAAACCAGGAGACAAGACCATCTTGTCTTAAGCATGAAGCCAGCTGGGTGACCTGGGCCAATCACTCTCTCTCAGCCCTAGGAAGGAGGCAATGGCAATCCACTTCTGGAAAACTTGCCAAGAAAATTTCAGAAACTTCTCCAGGCAGTTGGCAGGAATAAAAAACTGACTCAAATAAAACACACTAACACACACAAAACATTATACATTTCATTAAATTTTATAGCTGTGTGAAATATAAAGAAAAATAAATATTACAATAAGTTTTATTTTAACTTTTAGATTTTTTTTTTTTTAAAAAACACCACATTAAAATGCTGGATATTCTGGGATGAGAGCTGATGTTGCGACGGCACGATGTGCAATCTTGGTGCTCCGAGATCGCAGTCGAACTTCTGCTGCTAGACGGTCCATTTGCACCTAAACCGTCCCGCAGAGACGGTGATTGAGAAGGGCACCTCTTGCTGATCTCAGGGACATCGCAAAGTCCATGAAAGATCCAGGAATAGTCCTTTTTTTCTGACGATAGAAACACAGCTAATGAAGCTACTGAAGTTAGGACAGCTCCGGAACAGAAAGAAAGCGGAAAGAGAAAGTGTGTCAAATTGGTGAGGAAATTTTATTATTAGAGGAAGAGACTACCCAAGAAAAAAATTAAGTTAACACTGAAGACAGAAGACTGTAGGCGGTGAGACTGATTTGCATTGAACTTAGTGTGTTATCCAGTTTCTAATTTTTTTTTTCACGGATGGAACTTTTGCAGGGGCTCCCTATTTTTTAAACTGAATGGATTCTTTCTTTTTCTTTTTTCACTTTTGCTTATACCTATGGATTAAAATTCTCCTTTTTTATAATGTTTGATTTGATTGATTTTGATCTCCATTTAAGGGTTTTTTTCTGTCTTAAGCTTGCAATATAAAGAAGATAATAAGGATTATAAAGAGGGTTGTAACAACAGGAGGAAAAGCAGTTACACTGCCACTTAGAGGTTGGAGGCTGGACACATTGTTTTTTCTTCTTTCTCTTTGATCACTTGAGATTCAAGGTTCTTTCAGTTTGTTTACTGACAGTGATAGGATGAGCACAAGTTGTTTATACAGGTGTCTTTTGGAAGTTCTATCAGTAGCTATTGGAGGGAATACAACATTTTGACTTGAAAGATAATAAATGAACCTGTTTGAAGTTTATTAAAATAGCCTTGATCAGATTTTTAGCAATGTAGAAAACCACATCAACAGCAAGATTCCCACAATATACTGACTTTGGGTAAGTGAAATGATCAAAATGAAGCAAGACAGTTCATGGTTCTTTACTTTTTAAACTCTATTTGAATTGGTCCATGAATAAATATTTAAAATATACATAAAAGTAGATAACTCAGTACATGACGTAGCCCTCATCTACCAGCATAGTCTACCACTATTATTATTATGTCAGCTAATTGGTATGTTTTTAAAAGATGATTGCACACTAGAGCAACATTCTTTTTTAGTAAGTAAGAAAAGGAAGGAAGCTAAGAGAACAAAGCTGTGAATTTGGTCACGCCCAGGGATATGTGATCATCAGATTTGGTGCCAGTCACATGGGGAACTGTCTCCCTTTTGTCGCTATTTCAATGAGAAGAACAGACTAATTCCCTGGCAATCTGGGCAGTTGCCTAGTTAAGAATATTAAACAATACTCTTGAAAACATCTGAATTCTCTTGAAAAGAAAATGAGAACAGCACTGTCTATGCAAATATATAAGAAGTAAATCTATATGAAAGTAAAAGAATGTGTTGATAGTTCTAATAAAAAGCAACAAATAAGTAAAAGATACCGCTTCCTAAGTCATGTTTATTAATTAATCAGCTGAAGTCTGAAATATTGCTCTGAAGATATTTTTCTGCTTGACATTTCTTTTAACAGGGCAAAAGAAAGGGCAGTGGAGTGATTCCAAAGCAGACAGGATGAGAGCAGCCCATTCACTATTAATTCTTACCTTTAAATCATCAGGCAACATCCCATAGTACTTATTAAGAAGTGAATAAGTTGATTGAAGGACTAAGGAAACAGGTCTAGGATTGGATTGTGATATACCTAGTTTTCAAGATTTGAAACTAGCAAGCAGTGGCAACACATTTAATAAAACATGCAAAAATGGGGTTGCTTTATATGTTCTTTTAATATACATAATAAATACAGATTCGCTCACAACTGAGTCTGATTATGTGGATGGGTGAGCGAATACTTTTGGCAATATAGTGTATTCTCCAAAAGGAGAAACAGGATATGTTAATTCAACCAAATTCCTTTTTTCCCACTCCCCAAAAAACCCTGTAGTCAATACAGAAATTTGATTACTCCCCCCCCCCTAAATTTTAGAATATTTAAATTAACAATAACACTAAACAACATTAGTACTTATTAGTTCTTGGGAAAGAATGACATCATTCTGATTCAGAGTCAAAACAATTAAATTATTTCTAATGGAATGTAAAAATAAACTTAAAACATTGGTATTGCTCCATGTGGTCAATTTTATCAATATCCTTGTTAAAATACAGAAAAGTGGACAAGGGAATTCATCGGAATTTGTTACAGCGTTTTTATGCATCAGGTTTCACTGAAGCACACTGTCAATAGAACTACTGATTAAGCTTCCATGGGGAATAAAACCAGTTGTTAAACAAAGTGAGCCATTCTTCCAGATAAATGAGTGGCAGGTGCTTGGCAAGCCACTTTGAAATCAATCAGATTTAATGAAATATGGGGCTAGCGCTAGGCTACATCCATAATACAACCTAGCTATATATAAATTAGATCGCCTCTTCCATATCTTTTCATAAGTCCTTTTCCTTGCTGTATTGAGTTTTGTAGAAAGAGAAATCGGGCAGCTGTAAATGACAAACTATAACGAGGATGAAAGTTAAGAACGCAGGAATCAAAGTTTTTGCAAGGGGCCCATGAGAAGTGTAGTAGTACTGGGAGGGGGGACCCCCTCTGGTTATTTAGTTGAACAATAGCGTTAACAAAGGTGAAAAAAAAGAGCGGAAAAAAGAGCGGAGGCACGTCTTCTTTGCAGACTATCTCGAAATCGGTGAAAATAAGGTGCAGATTCGGCTGACCCCTGCGGCCCTCCGAAGGAAAGAATTCATCCAAGCGGCTAGTCTGGGCGGGAAGTTGGTTTCTAAAGATACTGGCGAGCACAGGGAGCCTTAGGCTTTCATGGAGACTTCCAGGCGGCTGGGAGGCTCCAGCCCTATAACTCAATTCATCTCGGCGGGATTTACTAAAAGACTAAGGCGGCTAAGCTAAACCTCCGTCGTTTGAAGAAGAGAAGGGAACGGCCACGGCGGGGAGGCTTTTGCCCGGCTCCTTCCCGGCTAGTGAAGAAACCCCGAAATTCGGGATTTTTTGTAATACTAGAGAGTTTTCCCGCTTTTCTGTTCCCGGCGGTGAAGCCCTGCGGCTACTTAAAGCGTTGGAAGACCGCTTCAGCCGCCTCGGTGGAACTTCCCGCAGGAAAATGAGCCTAGGTTAAGAGAGGATCTAGTAGAAGTTACACAGCCTTTCACGGGGGACACCCACCCCGAAGGGCACCCACGCGTGCCGCCGCGCCCAAGCCCGCTGGCGTGCAGAGGAAGGGGTGCGGGATGCCAAGCAGACGGGAAGGAAAGCGAGCCGCCCCTGCCCAACTTCCCAGTGAATCTCTCAAGAAGCGCAACGGCCCGTGTCTACTCCGCGAGAGGTCCGGATCACTATCCGATGTAAAAGCATTGCCTTTCCACGTTAAGCGCTCGGATTAGGGACCCCCCACCTCCCTAGTGCGGTAGGAGGACACCTCCCGAGTGAATGGGTGAACCAAAGTTTGCATGAGGAAGCGCCTACGGCTTCTCCGCTCACTGCCTTGCTTAATAGCCCCGCACTCCTCGTGCCCTCTCCGCTGAGATACTCGGATAATCACCCTTTCTTGGTGCCCCCCTCCACCTCCCGCGACCCTTCGTCTTGCCTTCTTCCCTCTCGCGCAAGCGCACAATGCTCATTTCGACCCCGCCTCTCCCATTTCAATCCTTAAACCTCAATATAAGGGGCCGCGGGCCGGCGCGACACAATTGGAAGCGCGCGCGAGCGCGCACCCTCGTGCGAATCGCGGAGTGTCAAGAAAACGCAGCGCGCTTGCGCCTCAGAGAGCAGCGCCACAAGATTTCACCCCCCTCCCACTAGCACCACGTGACCGTGCCCCGCCCCAACACCGGATCTGTGAAGTAGCCGGGAGTTTGTTCAGTTTCTTTCTCGTGCGGTCGCGTACGGGATTTCTGTACAAAGCAAAACAAAACAAAAATCGGGGAGGGCGGCAAACCGTGAGGGAGGGGGAAGGGGAAAAGGAGGGATCACGCGCACGCGCGCAACCACCTCGCGCCTAAAAGTAGTACGAGGCGGGTGGCGCGAGCATTCGGAGGCGCGCCCTAGCGCGCCCCGTCATTCCAAAGCCCAGGCATATCACACGGGTGTGGGTGGGTGTGAGGGGCACGCTCCCTTCCGTTACAACGCCGGCCGTCAACCGAGTCCCCAGTCACTCACAGACAAGCGGGAGGGGCGGGGCGGAGCGGATCTGCCAAGTGGCGCCGCTGCCGCCACTACCGTTGCCGTCGCTGATTAACGGCCGCCCCGCCTCTGCTCCTCCGCTGCCCCCTCCCTGCCTCTGTTCCCTCCCCTGGCCGCCGTCGTTGCTTGCTGCCGCCGCTGCGAGCGCCGCCTGAACTGAAGCGAACTCCAGAGCGAACTGAAGAGGAGGAGGCGGCAGCAGGAGGAGGTGAAGGCACCACGGCGGCGGCAGCGGCGGGGCTGAGAGTCGTAAGCCTCAAGCAAACGGCAGAAGCGGGAGGGGAGGGAGGCGAGGCGGCGCGGGAGACGAGGCGGAACTGCCACCACCAGCAGCAGCGGCGGTCGGAACAACAACAACGGAAGCACCGCCGGTGGCCGGGAACAGCCTTACAGTACGCGGCGGCAGCAGCAGCAGCAGCGGGGACTCCTCGGGAAACGGCCAAGTCCGCCGCCCCTTTGCCTGCCTCCCCGCCTCCCTCCCCGCCGTGGAGACAGACCAGGGGGCAGCAGCGCCGAGGAAAGACAGCCGCGACCAACGTCTGCGTGTGCGGCGAGAGAGAGGAGGGGGAACTACCGAAGACTGCGCCGCTTTGGAGAAAGGCATCCAGTGGGAGAGGCGACAGGAAGCGGCAGCGGTGGTGGAGGAGGTTCACTGTACATTCGGGGTAGTGGAAGAAGACTAGGGCGCAACCCTCCGTGGTGGCGGCGGCCGAGGAGGGTTTGGGGTGGCGGTCATCGAGTTCTCCCCTTTTATTTTCCTCCGAGACCCGCCGCGGCGTGCTTGTGGCTTCGTTGACGAGACCCCCTTTTCCCGCTTTCTTGTTTTCCTAAGGGGGGGAAGAGGCCTCTCCCCCCCTCAACCCACAAACACACCCTGTTTTTTCCCCGCCTGGCGTGCACCCAGTGCGGTGGTTGGACGAGTGCTGGTGCGGGCGCTCGCTCGCTCTCTGTTTGGAATATGGTTGGGGAAATGGAAACGAAGGAGAAGCCCAAGCCGACCCCCGATTACCTGATGCAGTTGATGAACGACAAGAAGCTCATGAGCAGCCTCCCTAACTTCTGCGGGATATTCAACCACCTCGAGAGGCTGCTGGACGAAGGTAAAACGCAATTACAAAAACTCAAAACGGAACACCCCCCCCCCCCAAGTAACTCTTCTTCTTTGTAGGTCGGAGGGTGAGGGGGAAAATGGTGGCCCCTGTCCCGGCCTCTCCGCGACATAGATCCGCTTTGCCCTTCCCGTTCCTATCCTGCAAATGGGAGCGGACTAGGCTCTGCGCCCCCTCAATGGCGTCTTTTGGCTTTGCCTCTTTTGCCCATAAACAAAGAGAAGCGGGAAGTCTACACGCAGAAGTTTTGGCCTTTGGGGAACGGTGAACTCTCTTCGTCTTTTTATTTTTTGTGTAGATACTTCCCAATCGGCAAACTTTAGTGTATAAAATTATATTTTGTAGAAGAAAAAAGTTGGGGGAGGAGAAAGTTTTTTTTAATGGGATTATAGCATTTTGAGTTCTTAAATCTTCATTGGAAGTATGAAAGGCAAAGTAGGCCCGATGGTACGTTTATGAAATACTTTTAAGCAACTTAGTCTTTCAGCCTAAACTGTACATGGTTGATTCTTATTTTGAGGTTGGGCGGAGGGACATGAAAAAAACTGGAGAAACTTGAGGGCTCAGTTTTTATTCAATATTGAGCTAGTTGTCGGCCTCAAAAGATAAAAATCTGTTAGATCCGCGAAAAAATATTACGAACTTTATTAGCTTCCACCGTGAAGGACATGCTGGGTGATTCTCGATTCTCGATCAAAAGCCAACGCGAAAAGTGTTTTTGGAGTCTCTGAATACCCGTTGGTAGTTTTAGGCCGTGTGCGTAATCTCGATCTCCTGCCTGTAGTTGAGTTCCAAAAAGGTGCAAAGTGAATAACTTTGCAGACCGAAGTATCTGCTGATTTAGGTTTCCGCAGAATAAGTAACTTTAAGTGTTGTAATTTTTAAACAAATTATTTGGTTTGAGAATTCAGCTAGAAATATCACAAACAGTATCTTCTTAAATATACAAGTTTTGAACGCATGTTATATGTTCAGTATAAAATTCAGTCAAAATCCACTTTTTAAAAGTTCACATCATGAAACTTTCATATTTTAAGAAGATAGGGGAAGCTTGCTGACTATCAGCTTTACCATTTGTGAATTAGACTGATAGTGCTTTTCAGCTTCGTTTGAGATGATTTAATCTTTACTGTTGGAGAAACATATTCACAATTGGAACTGAAATGTGACACATATTTGAAACATTTGTGGGTTCCTTTGAAGGATATTGTTCAAATAGCAGTTGATTAGAGTGCATTTGGTTAATTCTAGTTTGGATGAAACTAGATAACATATTCTGGATATCAAGTAAAGTTTGAGTATAAACATTTTATGGGAATAGTTTAGTATAAATTTGTCTAGCAGTTCCTTTTTAAAAATAACTGTACTTACTACAACACCAACAATGACTTTAAACATTTCTGGAATCATAGGGGAATAGAAACATACATCTTTAAGAAGAGCAAATGACAATATTTTTGTGTGCCTATTTCAATAATATATTAAATCATGGAATCTTTTGAATGCTCTTGAAGCTTTGAGCTGTCAGTTTTTTTTTTATAAATCCAAAATAAGGACTGGGAAATCTAATAATTCAAAAGTCAAACTCTTTGCTACAACATTATGTTTTTTTCCTGTATTACTATTAAATTTTGTTCGTTTAAATCCCTTTAAATCCTGTTTTCTTGTTTGCATTGGCTTCTGGGTGGAAGAACTGCAAATGTTGAAAACTTTCTGGAATGTTAAAAAAAATGTCCTATGCAAATAAGTGATTTAAATGTTTTAAGAGATGAACGCTAAGGGGCGCCAGATCTTTCTGAGAAAAAAAAAGATTAAGATGGTTTTAAACCTTAATATCAAATGAGTGTATTTGTGTTGTATTTAAGACATAAGAAATTAACTTTAAAACACAAGCGTATTCACATAACTTATTTTGATTTTTTGTTGCTTGGGTTAGTGATATTTCTCTCCCCTAAAATATTGCAAAAAGGTTTATACAATTGGAAGATGTTAGGAAGAATGCATAAACTGGTATTCAGTATCACTTGCAAATAACTTGTTTTACAGGAATAACATTTTTCCTCAACAGATCTTTAAGGGTGGTTTTTTTTTTGAAGATTACATTTTTTGGAATGCTAAAGACTAATAATATAATACTGTATTTCTGTGAACAAGCAGGGTGAAAGTAAAATACCAAATTTACTTATTCTGCAATTTTCACTTAATACTATTGGTATTTACCCTAAATTATCAATATTTAGTTAGCTTATTTCAAGTTTAAAATAAAAAAAAATATTTTAATGAAATCCTGTTTATAGCTATTGAAAAAAATGGATATTTTTCATATTTCCAAATGTATATATGAATGGATGTACTTTTGAAGGAGCATAAACATTTTATGTTATGCACCTTTTTATATTTAAAAGTAAAGACGGAAAATAATAAAGATTTTAATTGTTTAACATAATCTATAGCTGTTTCTATAAATGGATGAATATATCTAGAAGCAAAGGTTTTTAAAAATGAAGCAATTTCTATTGGTTTATAGTAGCCTATAGAAAGAAGAGGAGGAGTTTTTCTGAGTTTGAAGCTATAATTCCATCAATTACATCTTAAAATTATTTAAAGCATATTTTAAAGCTAAAACCTTTTCATTTTTGAAAATAGAAACCTGTTGATTTCTATTTTCTTGTGTCCTTGTGTTATGAATATTTATAAACTGAATATTAAGTTCCGGTCAATGATCCAAATCTTTCTTGGCAACTGAGAGAAAGATAGATAGAGAGAGGGAGGGGAGAGAGAGGGGGAGGGAGATTGCTTTATGTGTATGATATTCTCAAATAATTAAAAAACCAACCATCTTAAGTGGGCTTTCAAGTTACTTTTTTCAGAAAAATGAGCAAGAATGCAATATTACATTTATAAATTTCTCCCCAGCCTTGAAGTGTGTGAGAGATGAATGTTTGTTTTTCATAAATTATAATTGAAACATGTCCTCTTGACCTGTAGTATTTATTTATTTAGCTTAATCTTTATAACTACACTCACTTGCATTGATAACTAATGATATATAAAGCACAATAAAACCCTTAACATCTAAAAAATAGGATTTTAACAAATTGTATGACTGTTGTGTGTATTCTTAGCTAACATTTCTCATAAATTATTTAAAATTGGTTTGTAAAGATATAACCCTGAATTTTTATTATGAATGAATCATAATTAAATGACATAATACGCAAAAGAAAAAGTGTTATTACCTTGAATATGATGTAATACATACATTTGACAAAGACTAAGCAGTCAAAACCACATGTTGCAGCAATTAATTTTTCAATTTAATCCAACAGCTCAATTTCCAAATTGGTACCACATTATTTCAGATCTACTGCATGTATGAATTCATGAAGTCCATTTTGAGCCAATCTCTAATATATTAAACTGAAATTAATTTGGTTTTAAATGAAATATTGACAGAGGCTCAAGTTTCCAAATTGTTCTAGATTTTTCAGCACTTTTACAGTATGTGAATTCTACAGTGTAAATGTGTAGTAGCAGTGGGCAGCCATTTTTAATAATTCCTGAAAGAGATAATACTAAATTAAGTAATATGTTACTGAGTTTGAGATATTTTAATTATAATTTTTAATTTTATAATCTATAATAAAATAATAAAAACTACTGTATATGTCAATAGGTAACAACTAGAAATTCCAGTGAATATATATTTAAGCACAGCATACAAGAGTTTAACATTAATTATGTTTCATTCTATTACTGAAACTCTCCTCATTGCTAATAATATTACATATTACAGTAATTAAGTATATTACTGTCAGTTGAAAGAAAGCTATAATATTTCCTTAGCAATTTTTTCTTGAAATTTTCTCCTATATTTTTGTATTTTATATTAATATATTTATATTTGAATATCAGTTCATTTACTAAACAAGAGAATTGCCAGTTTTATGCAAGCATTCTGGAAATAAGTATTTTATTCCATTTAAGGCATTTATTTTACTTTCCAATACTGCATTCATGAAACAATCCTAATGATTTCCCTAGTGATATGATTTCTTTGATAGAATTGTTAAATGAGAGTAACAATATGTCTCAGTTAAAGCAATTACATTTGTGAAGAGTCCAGAAACATACCTATATCACATACCTGTGAAAATTGCAGTGTCCAGTGTTTCTGTACAGATTTTATGTTGTTTTAAACTTATCACCTATCAATATATATTTATAAAATACAGAATTATTAGAAAATGTACGTAGTTATTTGGTGTGCAGGGATATGATTTTTTTTCTTGATGTATACTAGTAAATTTTATTTATTTGAATGTAGTACACAACAGCAAATTATTTCCAGTGTTAATTTAATAATAGTGGAAAGTCTTGGTAGTCTGTATTCAGTATAATGTTGTATATGATAACTTCCTTTGGGTTTACAGAGGCTTCAGGGTTTTTAAATTTTAAAGTTAAAACCAGCATATTGGAAAGATAGTGAAATTATGTATAAATTGAAAATAGTTTCATTAAACCCAAATTATGTATTGAGTAAATCAGAACAAGCCATTTCATACATAATTTCTGATAAGGTTAGTAGCTACTTATTATAGAGCTATTGGAAAAAATGTTTAATGATTATTTGGCACTTTTGTTTGAAAGTAAATAAAAATTGTTTCTTTTTTATAAGTTCCATGTAATTTAGAATATATAAGCTTATGACAGTAATGGCAATGCATTTTAAATGAATATAGTTTACTGTAAACTATGTTCTTGCATTTCAAATTCAAGATTTGTGGTTCAGTGGCTTATTCATATCATTGTTTCCAACTTTAAGATACAAAATACTAACTTAAAGTTCTGTCTATATAATATTTTTTAAATTTTTAATAGCTTAACATCAGATATAATAATATGCTTTACAAAAACAGGGTTAGATTAGTTTATCCTACACATATTTTTTCTTATAAGGATTTTTGAAAAGATTGTCATTATGAATTTAAGATGAATATAAAATTATTCTTCCTGATTTGATATATCAATCATTTGATATGTCTGTTAACTAAGAAAATATAAATAGAACTTTACCTCTTACCTTTAGATACACTTCGTGTTTTAGTATATACAGTAACAGAAGGAAGAAAGAATAGAAGATTTTTTTTAATGAGGAAACAACTGAATAATTTGTCACTAAAGTCCTTAATTCTTAAAGCACAGATGGATGGCTACATTTTGACTGAGATTGAGAGTTGTATCTGTTTTTAGGGAATATTCACTGAACAGCAATCTACTATGCCATCCAATGGAGGGAGGAGACTTTTTCCAAAAGCATCTTAGTTTCTTATGACTTACAAAGGGAGGAAGTTAACAATAATTGAGGCATTAAGTATCATTGTTGTCAAGTATCAATTATTTGCATGAAAGATTAAGGAGGATACCAAGATTATAAATTATACTAAGAAATAACACATTCTGGAAGAAGGCAATATCGAACCATTTCTGTGCTGGTGCCAAGAAAATTACCTCCTTGCATCTATTTAATCACTAGCACTTGACTCAACTGTGATCTTAACCTTTTTTTGTTTAAAGTATGATAATAAGATGGGGAAAAGAAATTGTTAGGATAAACGATCTCACTGGGCCTTCTCAAGCTTTTCATGCTTGAAACCTCTTATTTGGTTTCTACCCATTGTATTTTGATATAGATACTGCTTTGAATACCCCTATAGAGGTGTATTGCTAAATAGAAGGAACTAAATACATATTTCTGTGTTATGTTTCTTTCCTGAATGAATTATTGGAAATTTAAAATACTATGCATTTGAAACTGGTAGATTATTAATTGTGAATTTGAACTTCAATGCAGTTAAATATTACAGACAGAATATGAAAGAAACAATGTTTGCTTAAATCTTTTTCATCTAGAATTGTAATTGTTGGTTTATTCAGCCCTCACAGAGGAATTAAAAAATAAAACAAATCAGAAGATTCTTGTGAAGCATGCAGACCTCTTCCCAGAATTGCCCAGCCTATGTAATGTGAAAAGTGTCTATTTGTTTATCCTTTTTGGACAGTTTTTTGAATAGTTTCCAGAATTTTTATTACATTGGTCTTATGGGAATAAAAAGGTAACTTTATAAAGTCTTAGCTGCATTTTTCTAGAAGCCTCCTATAAACTTAATATTTCCAATTGCATATTTATTCTTTGTGTGTTGTATAGAAATGGAAGTCAGTATGTTATGTTTTAAATTATAGAAAACAGCCTAGTATAGAAGAAAAAAGAAATCTGCCTTTCTTTGTCAACTCCCTGCATTGTCAAACTAATTGTGGAGAAAATGATTTCTCAAGTTAGATTGGAGCCCATTGTTGTCTATACAGAATCATTTCATTCTTCTTTATTAATTTTGAATTTGAACAAAATTTAACACATTTATCCTTCCCTTTAAAGAACTCAAGGCAATGCAAGGCACATGGCTCCTTTTTTCATTTTACCCATAATTCTAGCAAGATTCCAAGGTACATTAGGCTGAGGGATCACTGGTGAATGGTTGCTTGGGTTGCACTCTCATATAGGGATTATTTGGGTGTAAGTTTCCATGAGGTTAGTGGTGCAGTTCTAAGAAAACATGAGGTTAAAAAGTGAATAATTAGGGATATCCAACTAGCCCTATTCAAGAAAAACATTATTAACACTTTGTAAAAATCGACTATATCTGAAACTGTTAAGCACAATAGTTTAATTCTCACCCTACAGATCTTGATTGCTTCCAAAAATATTAAATAATGAATTAGGCTCTCTTCTAAGAGAGAAATTAAATGCTTGAACATGTACATTTATATTTGTCTACAGATTTATGTAGCTATTTTTGTAATATTATTATATTTAATCCCATTTTTTTAGAAGCTGAATACATAATACTCCTTCATCTGTTTTCCTGCTATTATGACAACTCTGGATTAAGTTGGGCTATAAGAATGACTGATTCAAAGTTATGTACTAAATTTCAATGGACAACAGAGAAATAAAACCAGGCTCTTCCGGGTGCCATTCGAACATCTTAACTGCTACTTGAGTGGCTCCAGATTTAATGATAATGCTAAGATGAGTTTTGGCTTATATAATTAGAACAAATGACAGTTATCATTTTTTCATGCTGAATTTGCATAGGATTTGATTAAGGTGATAATTTGAATAGTTGTAGTATTATAACTTTTGCTACAAGTAAGATAGCAGAGTTATAGCAACTAGAACTACATTTCATTTACTCGGATCAGATGCAATATATACCATATGTTTTTCAGTTGTTCAGTAAATTGACATGACAGTTTAATCAGAAGTTGCTCAACTTACATTGCTACCCATAGGTTTATTGGCCTTATCAAAAGTTTTAGGATTTATAGTATTCCATAGCACTGAATTTATTTTTCAGAAACAAGACAGGCTTTTAATTGTTCATTGCAATGCAAGTAGTCTAGTGATTAAGGCACTAAGCTGGAAAGTGGGAAACTGAGTTCTAATTCCACCTTAGCCAACTGGATAATTTTGGATCGGTTACTATTTCTTAACCAAATTTGCTTCACAGGAAGGTTGTTGTGAGGAAAATAGGAGGAAAGTGTGTTGGATATGTTTGTCACATTGAGCTATTTATAAAATAATGAAGGCGGGAATAAATAAATGAATGAATAAATCAATAAATTACCTGATTCATTTAAATTAATGCAGGTATCATGTCTTACAATTTGCCTCTTTTGCAATTAAATCTTAAATCATGCACAAAAATGATTTAGCAAACAAGGGACAGGGCATAGACATGTATTTATAAAAGGTATTGGGGAACTAGAATGGACAAGGATGAAGGAAGATTAGATAGTGAGTTGCAAAGTTTAGAGGTTGTAAACATTTTGGATTTTCCTGAAAATGTATACTAATTGAAAGATTCCAAATGAAAAGTAGACAGATTAATCTTTTGTCATAGATATTCAATAGTTCCAATTACAATCAAAATAGATTTGGGGATAAAAATGCATATGAATGGAATTTGAATGATTAGATGGGAAAACATCTTTCAGAAAAAAAGGAAGAGAGGTTTTTTCCCCCACCTCATCACAGCTCACTACATACCAGTGATGGCTAACCTTTTTTGGTCCCATGTGGCCAAAGCATGTGCAAATGTGTGCATGTGTGAACGCCCAAAATGCAATGCATGTGCATGTGCCCACCCCTGCACATGTGCCATGACCCACATGTATGTGCCTCATCCCCCTCACCAATTTTTGACTTCCAGGCTAATGCAGGAGGCTTACCAGGCCCAAAATGGGGCACAGTGGGCCTCATGTGGTGCCTCCGTGCCCTGTTTTGGCTCCCAGGTTGGTGCAGGAGGCTTTCCAGGCCCACAACAGTGTGTGGAGTTCTCGTGTGACACCCCCATGCCACATTTTCGCTTCCAGGTTGGTGCAGGAGGCTTTCCAGATCCAAAACGGGATGCAGAGGGGCTCATGTGGCACCCCTATGCCCCGTTTTGGCTTCCAGATTGGTGCAGAAGGCCTTCCAGGCTGAAAAATGGGGTGCAGGGAGCACATGCATGCACACAAACCCCCAAATGCATTGTGAGAAGCCCCCATGCATGCACCCCTTAATGCATGAATGAGCACATCCCCTGCATGCACTTCACTTCATGCATGCACATGCACCCTCCCACATGCATGGCAGAGATCCAAAGACCAGCTGGCCGGCAGGAGGCACATGCACAGTGGAGCTGGGGTGGGGCAACGGCTGGCATGCTCACAGAGAGGGCTCTGTGTGCCACCTGTGGCACACGTACCATAGGTTCGCCATCACGGCTATATACCATCTAAATACATTTGAGAGGTTTTCCTCTCAAATATTCCGAAATCAATTTTACTGCCAATATTCCGAAATCAATTTTAATTGATTTCGGAATATTGGCAGTATGTTGCAAAAATATGTTTGGAGGACATTATTTAATACATTCCCCTACCTTCTTGCAGATTTACTATATTTGTAAACATTTTGTATAATAAACTGGAATTAAATACTGTAGAGAAATCTGTTTATTTAAGTTGAATTACTATATTGTGCTATGATATGATTTGCTTAAGAATGTTTTTTTTAAATTAAATAGCAACTGGTAGGGAATACCCAAAGTACTAATATATTGGTCGTAAACCACAACAGCACTTAGACTTATATACCACTCCATAGTGGTTTTATAGTACTATCTGAGCAGTTTACACAGTCAAAATATTGACCCCCAACAATCTTGGTCTTCATTTTACTGATCTTGGAAGAATGGCTGAGTCAACCTTGAGCTGATCAGGATCAAACTCCTGGCTATGGGCAGAATTAGCCTGCAATACTGCATTCTAACCACTGCACCACCACAGGTCCCGCAATGATTAAATTCAACTGGACTTTCAATTAAATTCAAATTGAATTAATTATTAAAAATAATGAAAATTACATGTCTTTTTAAATCAGATTTTTAAAACTCTTTAGCATTTTGTAAAAAAAGTAAAGCTAACAAAGAGATAAACTTCTAATATATTGTTTTATATTGTATATGACATGAGAACAACACTGCACATATTCCAACTGATAACTGGTAACTGATTTCTATAGAAAAATGCAAACTCAATGAACAGAGAATTTGAGATGATGAAGTATTATAATTTTTAAGAGTTGGTGATGGTTGTTCTATTATATGCCGTATATTTCACAGCAAAAATACCATACAAAATATTCACTGTAATAAATTGGACTCAGGGTTGTTCAGTTCCTAATGATCAAATATGTATTTGCTTACCTGGTACTTATATAGCACTTTTTTAAAAATTAAAAGCTGAAAAATATTCTGATAAAATAATTGCTTACCTAGTATATAATTTTTTTAAAAAAAAATTAGACGCATGTTTATTTGCGTACTGCAAATACCTAGGGAAGGAAGTTAGCACCCACTCCTCTCCTAGAAAAATGAAATATCCTAGGAAATATCGAAAAGGCAGAATGTTATGATTCCCTAGATGAGAAGTGGAGAAACATGTTTTTTTAGACAGGAAGCAGACTCACTCTTAATAACCCCCACCTTCCTCAATAGTTCACAGCAGATGTCCTTAAGAGATAGCTATGTCTATTCATAGGGAAATGCCCTCACCCAAGATTCAACAAAGGTAGAATTAGCCTTCTACCCATCTCACCACATGGCACCTAGGGAGATTACATCAAGATTCAACTAGCCTGAGACAGTCTACATTAGCGAAGACCCCCGCCCCCTGGGAATCTTGGGAGAAATGTATCCCACAGCCAATAGGATACATTTCTTACACAGGAACTTTAATATCAAATGAGAAGAATGTCCATTTACTAGACACTAGAATTATGTATGATGTTTTTTCAGTGTGTGATGCAGGAGGGGCTACTTGTAGGCTCGAGACAAGGCGAGGTTCAGCGCGTCTGGCAGTGCACCCTACAAGTAGCCCCTCCTGCATCACACTGAAAAGCAACATTCAGGTAAGGACCAATGTTCGTTCTAATTGTTGAATAAATTATAATTTAAATCATTAAATTGAATCTTTTTGATAGGTACACTACTTTGGAGCATGTTGGAATCTCAAAAGCTCAATTTAGGTATTTGTTACACTTTTTGGATACTTGGTAGTAGAAATCCTGTTTTGGTTTGTGTCCCATTACCGTATATACTCGAGTATAGGCCGACCCGAATATAAGCCGAGGCACCTAATTTTACCACAAAAAACTGGAAAAGTTATTGACTCGAGTATAAGCCTAGGGTGGGAAATGCAGCAGCTACCGGTAAATTTCAAAAATAAAAATAGATACCAATAATGTTTTTGAATATTTATTTCAAAGAAAAACAGTAAACTAGCGGTGTATTCAATGAAATACTTCACTCACCTCATGATGCTGATGTCCCGCTGTGATGATAATGTCCCGTGCAGCCGCGGGAGCGATGTCCCGCCTCCTATGACACACGGCACAGTGATTCCTATCATTGGATCACTGTACCAGAGGAGGTGGGACATCGCTATGTGGCTGCTTGCCATAACAAGGAGGATGTGCGACATCGTTGCAGAGCGGCAGGAGGGGGAGGAAGGGGAATCGTAAGACAGCCCTGCATTACATTAGAACGTGAGGAGGGGGGATGGTGCGGTGCGCGCTGCGCGGCAAACTGACACAGAGGGAGGGGAAACTCACAGGGGCACTGGGCCATTCACGAGTGTCACCCAGTGGCATGGCCCCGCCCCTTTTTCTCCTCCATTTCGGGCAAATTTTTCACTGACTCGAGTATAAGCCGAGGCGGCTTTTTTCAGCCCAAAAAGTGGGCTGA
This sequence comes from Thamnophis elegans, assembly GCF_009769535.1. Taxonomy (NCBI): domain Eukaryota; kingdom Metazoa; phylum Chordata; class Lepidosauria; order Squamata; family Natricidae; genus Thamnophis; species Thamnophis elegans. The sequence goes on from NC_045544.1 coordinate 60,664,043, forward strand.
AAAACTAGGCTTATACTCGAGTATATACAGTATTTGGAAACTGAAAAACAATTGCTGTATTTTTCAAAGTATAAGGCGCGCCGGTGTATAAGACACACCAAAATTTGAAGAGGTAAGTAAGAAAAAAAAGTTTTTGTCCTCCCTGGCCCCCAGAAGCACTCTGTAGGCTTCAGCAGGGCTGGGGGAAGGCAAAAATGGCTCCATTTTTGGAAGCATTTTTGCCTTCCCCCGGCCCTGCTGAAGCCTGCAGAGTGCTTCTGGGGGATGGAGGAAGGCACAAACGCCTCAGTTTTTGTGAAATGGGATGTGGGGGCAAGACTATATTCCATGTATAAGATGCTATATTCCATGTATAAGATGCACCAACATTTCCATGCTCTTTTACGGGGGGGGGGGAAGGTGCATCTTATACTCCGAAAAATATGGTAAATACTTTTTTGAGCTTGATTCTTTATAGTAATCTACCTCTTACTCATCTATTCTATTTGGTAACTACAAAAGTATTCTGCCAAATGCGTCTGGCTATACAAATTCTTGTATAGTATACAGTCCTGGGATTCCATGATCGTCTCCATCCAAATTGCTTAGCTTTTCAAGATGAGTCAAAGTCAGTTAGGTGTTGCTCCTGTTGGGCCAAACATATTAGTACATATTAAACTACTTTATATTGTCCAGTGTATGGCTGAAATAATTATCATTTTAATAGTGAGTAGTTAAACTTCTTACCAGAGGATTGTCTCTGTTCTATTTTAATTATATATGTAGATAGTATTTCAGTTCCCAAAAAGTAACCTTAGGAAATTAATGGGGTTTATTATTTAGATGCTTATATTAAAAAAATCCCAGTCCTAATTTGGGAGAATCTCAGCAATTAGTTTCTAGTGAGTTTAAAGTACATTTTACATTAAATATACATTATACATTCCCATAGTAGTACATTCCCAAAAATCTGAGTTTTCTCAGTTTAGTTTGAAATGCCTCATTCTCATTTCAGGATTGTTGTTGTTGGTGAGAAGTATACCTTCAACTTGGTGGCATATCTTGAAGTCACTCTTAAATTATCTTTATATCTCCCGAGATATTTGTAATGATATGGAAGCTGTATCTACCCAATTTATTTCAATTCAGCAGTGTATTATAAAGTTGCAGTCATCAGTTTTGAAGTATTTATGAGCCGTAGAAAATGCCAGTCATACCATAACAGTCTTTGTTTTTTAATTTGCAATTATCATGGCTAGGAGTCAGCAATCCTTTCTAATCTAGAGGAAATCCCTTAATCCAGTACATTCCCATGTGCTTGTCCCCAATGTAGGTAATTGATATAGATCAATGTTAATTAGCATTTGAGCATCTCAATTTGTAATGTCAGGAAGAAAACTATATGGAGTCAATCTCCAACAATTGTCCTTGAGTGGAGAGTAGTATAAAGATAATAAAAAACTGATAGCATGTAACTATGTTTTACAAGTAATAATATAACAGGACTTTTAAATTTCACCACTTTTTTTCAAGTTAAAAAAATTGAGCTGAAAGCAGTTGAGTTACTCTGCAAGAAAGTATGTTCAATAGTAGAAGCAACAGATTTTATTTATATAAGGATGAACAATTAAAAATTAAAAATTGATTCTCTCTTTTAACTTACATGTGACTGAATTTGGTCACAAACACTTATAGCAATAGCACTTAGTTTCATATACTGCTCCATAGTGCTTTAGAACACATTCAGAACTATTTTCAATATCAACATATTGTCAACAATCTGGTCCTCATTTTACTGACCTTGGAGTCAACCTTGAGCCAGTCAGGATCATTAGCCTGCAATACTGTGTCATCAGGGTTCCTTATCTTGTATTAGAAGAGAATAAATTGTCCCTAAAGAATACTGGTGAATAACATTTAATTTCCTTGTGGATTAAAGTTAGCAGAGTAAATTATATGATCATTTAAAATTTTGACCGTGGCATTTCAACTTGCCAAAAAAAATATCTTAAAATACATTCAGTATTTTTAATGTTACATTTATGTTTGTTTAGACTAATTGAATGTTGTGAGACTAGGCAGTTTATTGCATTATTGGAAAATTATGCTTTTGTGAATAGATGCTACTCATTGAAAACAACATGTTTCAATTAATGGAATTATTTAAAAACTATTAGCTCAATTAAATATCTTTTATTTGAATCCTGACAAAATTTTTGGATTTTCAGGGTTTAAGACTACAATATTAGCTATTTGTAGTGCCATGATCGCAAGTTGCACAATTTTTTAAAGAAATTGTTGAAGAAATTGAATTAATTGTGAATGGTGTTTCTATGTACTTGTAATACAAACAGAATATTTATATAGGAAGCTGTGTAAATAATTGTATCTTCCCCAGTTCACTATTGTTGACTTTTTGTTAGTTTAGTTTATTAGATTTAGTCACTATTCAACTCAAAAATTGCTCTGGGTTAGGGTTATCAAACAAATAACATTAGAAACACAATGCACTATAAACAAGATAGCATCTGACTAATCAGTACATGCACGTGTGCACACACACATCCAGCAAGGGAAGCCCATTCAACCCCAGAGAATACTTAGTTACTTCATTTACTTGGATAAACTAAATATCTTACTGTTTTTTTCCCTGGCATTGTCCACTTGCTGAGGTGTGGGGAATCTGTCACATACACACAGACAAACATTTATGATCTATCACTAATGTTCTGCTATTTACTAATCAAAATGAAAAATTGATATGGAGGAACTTTTGTATTTTATTATTTAGACTACTTGCTGATATTAGACTACAAATGTTTTTCTCTTGTGGCTGTATCCAAAATCAGTCTACTTCAATTAGTTCAATTAGAATTTCTCCAAGCTTTTTTCAGGCTTCCCAGCTTCTTTGTAGCAGGTATGACTAATTGTGAATGTGTAAAATAAGGAAGGAGAATCTGATTTTTATCACAGTTAGGCAACCCATGATCTGTTGGGTTAACTTTCCTTAGATATTTCTTTAATAGATTCTTCAATGTCTTGAACAGTGGTAGAACCTGTAATGTATAATTCAGTGAAAAGTTGGGATACATTCAGAAATGTATTTGTCTTGAAAATGCCCCATGTTGAACTGTGTAATACAGTCAGCATAGGAAATGTTTTATGACATTTTATGTTAGGTCATAAACTGTTTTATGATAATTTTTATGTCATAAAAAGTTCTATAAAGTTACAACATTTCAATTCCATGGGGATCCAGGATTTTGGGCACATTCTATAAGTTAGCCCATTTTGAGGTACCTTAGTTCAAAATTGTATCTCTATGATACATTGTTTCATCCAGTTAAAGGTTAAAGGAACAAAAGTTTGAGTAGTATATATAGATACAGCAGTTTATAGCCTTATATAAACTGTAGGAAGTGTCAAACATAAGTACACCTTTTCTAGAAATGTTTAGTGTCCTGATACAATAAATTGTATTGTAAATAATTAAATTGCATCATTTTGACAGGCGAGTTCAATAAAGAGACAAATACTTCCTATGCACATCAGATCTTGCTTCTGCCCTTCATGAATAAAGTCTGGTAAAATTGTTTTCAGACAATATAGTTGTATACAATTTATAGTCATTATTATATAAAAATATTGGTTGATAACTTCTTGTGGAACTCAGCTCTTGGGCCATTTTACCGTATATACTTGAGTATAGGCCGACCCGAATATAAGCCGAGGCACCTAATTTTACCACAAAAAACTGGAAAAGTTATTGACTCGAGTATAAGCCTAGGGTGGGAAATGCAGCAGCTACCGGTAAATTTCAAAAATAAAAATAGATACCAATAATGTTTTTGAATATTTATTTCAAAGAAAAACAGTAAACTAGCGGTGTATTCAATGAAATACTTCACTCACCTCATGATGCTGATGTCCCGCTGTGATGATGATGTCCCGTGCAGCCGCGGGAGCGATGTCCCGCCTCCTATGACACACGGCACAGTGATTCCTATCATTGGATCACTGTACCAGAGGAGGTGGGACATCGCTATGTGGCTGCTTGCCATAACAAGGAGGAGGTGGGACATTGTTGCAGAGCGGCAGGAGGGGGAGGAAGGGGAATCGTAAGACAGCCCTGCATTACATTAGAACGTGAGGAGGGGGGGATGGTGCGGTGCGCGCTGCGCGGCAAACTGACACAGAGGGAGGGGAAACTCACAGGGGCACTGGGCCATTCACGAGTGTCACCCAGCGGCATGGCCCCGCCCCTTTTTCTCCTCCATTTCGGGCAAATTTTTCACTGACTCGAGTATAAGCCGAGGCGGCTTTTTTCAGCCCAAAAAGTGGGCTGAAAAACTAGGCTTATACTCGAGTATATACAGTAAGTATGCTGTATTATTCCAGCTGTCAGTCTTTCCATTCTATAAAATAATACTTGTTTGTCACAAAGATTGTAAAAGTTCACCTTTAAAGCATTAAAGGTAAGAAACTGGCAGCGCATCTGCACCAGGTGCTTTTCCTCTTCAAGCCTTTTTAATAGGTTCACATACTCCCCTGATGGTGCATTCAAAATTTGCCTCTGGTTCTCCATTATCTTCAGTAAATTTGACAACTTGAATTGGATATTCTTGTGAGAGTTCTTGAATATATGAATCAAAACAGGACAGGACATGGATACCCACTGTCTCTATTCCTGTTCATTTTAATTCTTGAGGTACTAAATAGAATATTAAAGAAGAAAGAATCATAGGTCTGTCTGTCTGTCCGTCCAGCCAGCCAGCCAGCCAGCCAGCCATAATGGAATTTGCAGATGTCCTGCTCTTGGTGTTGGAAAATCCACTAGTGGGAATATAAAGATTAATGGGAAAATTAAAAGGATAGCAGGTTTTAAGATCAATGATCAGAAGTCAAAGATGTTAAGAAAAATATCAAATTAAAATGTCAAAAATATCAAACTATGGCCAATACCTGTTTTGGCAACTGATATTCAAGCAATGGTGAAAATATATATCTAAACTTGTATGGCAAGGGAAAAAAGATAGATTAAGTATAAAATAATTTGCAGCTTATTGTTGGGTCTGGATTAAAAAATGGGTGTTGATGAGAAACTAACTTAGAATTAGAAAACTACAACCTAAGGTTTGGATGGCACAAATACTTATGGTATTATAAGTTTAAAATTAATATACATTTTTAAAAAATCATTTTATTAAATGTGGCATATTAAGAATATGGAATTAAAAAAAAACCAGGTTGTACCAAAAACACTTCTGTGGATCTCAACACATGGAGCATTCTGTAGAAAAGAAATAGCAGGAAAAAGCCAATGGTTAATGTACCAGAAATGTTTGGAAAACCATCAAGGGGATTATAGAAGAATATAATTGTCAATGGTTTTCTCATGTACGGTTATCAGAAAGATGCCAAAATAAAAAAGATTTATGCTAATAGAACAAAGAGAAAACCAATTTGAAGTACAATTGTGTATTGATGATGAAATGTACAAACAAGGGGTCAGCAACCTTAAACACTCAGAGTCACAAAGATCCTAATTGGAAGCCCCCCAGTCAATTCTTGAGCCTACCTGAAGTCTGGTTCCCCCACCTTAGGGTCTTCTCCTAGTGTGATGTCCTTTTTCCTCTGCTGACCTGAAGTCCAGTTCTCCCAGCATAGAGTCTTCTCCTAGTGCAGTGTCCTTTCTCCTCTACCTGTCCTAATCAAAAGCCCTATCAATTGTTGAGCTGACCTGCAAAAGGGAGCCACAGCAGAGGGAGAAAGGAGCCACATGCGGCTCCAGAGCTGCTGGCCTCTGGTATAAACCTTTGTTAAAATTTGAAACAGGAAGAACAGGTTACAGAATGTATGATAAAATGGGCTAAGAATTTTGGTTTATAATATAAAGATAAATAAATATGTAACTAAATGGGTTGAAATTTACAATGCTTTAATAGAGTTTTATAAAATGATGAATTTTTATAAAATTATGTAGTATTACTAGATAATGCCGGAGAAATTAACTAGAATGTATAAAGGCTTCTCTTTACAAACTACATTTTAGATCCGGCTTAGTGTGGCAAACGTTTGCTTCTGTAGATCTGGTGCTTAGTGGTTGTTCACATGCTGCTATGATCAATGCCTCAGTGCTGTCTTTTAGTCAGTGCTGTCTTTTGGTAGGATTTCCCAGTTTCTGCCACCTTACATATCAGTTTATGGTACATCTTATTCAAGATCTTGTTTTGCCATGGCAGTTTTCCTAGTTGATCTTTCTCCCATGTCTGCTGCTGCCTCAGGCATTCTCTCAGCGGCTCATTTTTGGATGCCATTGTACTCCTGTGTGCTGTGAGTTTCATTGGTACAATAGCTTTGACGCTTACCAGATACTGCCTTCCTCTTTCTGGCTGGTATAATCTCTTGAGTGTTGGACCTGAGGTGGAAACTCCATACATTCTGAGAAGTTTCTGAGTCTTCACATTGGCAGCTTCCATGTCCTGCGATGACCATCTCACTATACCAGCAAGGTGTCTGAAGACTGGCAGGCCACACATGCTGATGGTCTGGATCCTCCTCTTTCCATTGAGCTGGTTCTTCAAGACTTGTCTTATCCTTTGATGGTACTTGGATGTCATTGCTGTCTTCTTGCCTCCCTATTGTGGTTACCATGTGAATATGGGGCTATCAAGCTACTTGTAGTTGGTACACATGTCTGCTTTGTGATCACTGGTAGTTCTAACCCACCATTTTCCTTGTCGACTACCATCTAAACCACATTTCTCAATGTTCTCCCTGTAGTTCTGTGTCAAGTAGATTCTTCACTCTTGGCATATAGTTTGATGCCATGTATGTAGAGAAGATAGCTAAACAACTTTTTAAAATGTTTGTAAGCTGCCCAGAGTCCAAATGGGTGGCATACAAGAAAAACAAACTAACATCCCATTGTCCAATGATATTAGTCCCTGTTGAATTGCGGAGATAGAGGACAACTGCAGAGAGCAACTACTTTAATCAAAATGATCCCATCTGAATAGGAAAGGCAACTAGTAGTACCAAGGTTGTTCAGTTTTATGTAAGGCTTATTAAAGATGATACCGTAAAATATTCCTTTTTTGCAAAGAAATTATAGGGGAAAGCTTAGAAGTCTTTCGGTTATTGATAACAGGAGTGCAAATTTCCTGCAGTGATCATACTGTGTGGGAGTGTGCACCAATAGAGAATACTCTGGTGGGCTAGTATGGAGGGCTTCAAAAATTTCGTTGTTTGTATTTAAAAGTCTAATTCTGAAACTATTTTTAAGAACTTAACTATAGTTAATTATAAACACAATATTTCTCTGGACTAGTGATCTTTATTCACAAAAATAAGACATATATTCTGCACTTGTATCTTCATAGAACCTAGCAAAACTTCCCTGCCTTTAAGGGTGTCAATATAGTTCATTAGATATATGATTGTATTTAAAAGTTTGATCAGTTCTGAAATTATTTTTTAAGTCCTTAGCAGCAAACCAATTTAATAAAATAATTACAAATGAAAGTTTTAAAATTTTACCAGTTCAAAGCATTGATTGAGAATAGTAATCAACTGTTCTATCTTTACACATTTGTATATTTTTTTATTTCATTGAAAGAAATATGATTGATTTGGAGAAGCAGATTCTTGATGTGTGGAAGTGTGGATGGATTAAGAAAGCTAAAAGGCAGTAGAAATTAACTGAAATCTATTATGATAGCTTTCTCTCAGAATTCCAGTGATGTCATTCCCTGAAGTGCCATCCCCATTAAGTGGATTGGACTAGGAACTGAACTCCACAGGAAGGCTAAACAAAAGTACTTCATTGAGATTAACTATAGTAACAGACTTTTCATGTCTGAGTGGGCGGTACCTCCTCTTTCTTCTTAGAATTCACTGAGTTGAGGGGTACATCTGAGCCTTTATGGAGACTTGGAGCTGGGAGGACCAAGCTGGTAATGATCCCCCATACTATACCCCCATCAACATAAGAAGGACAAGGCAAATCCCTTCCTCACTGATGCTGTTACATAGTTGGGTAATATCTGCAAGCAAACAACCAAGCTCAGACAGCAACAAGAGACTTCACAATTCAATCCTAAACTAAATTTATTTCTGACTATTAGAAATACATTCTCTTAGATTATATGACTAATTAAGAATTAGAGTAAGGGTTAATGTGAGGTGTAGGTAAGAAAATTGATAAATAAAAATTAAAAGGGCAGATTCATTTTTAATTTCTGGAGTGGCATTTTGCAGAGTTTATATATATATTTCACCAAAAAGGCAAAGGAAGAATTTCCAAGCAATGACATCTAACTTAAAGTTTACTGAATTACTTGCTGTTGGTTGTGTGCTTCTTTTTTATTTTTTTAAAAACATACATTATTGTTTTCTATATCCTTTGTTCTCTTTTTCCACTCATTATATAATTTGGCAGACCAAAACCAACCTGAACTCATATCCCAGGCTTTAGGAGACAAAAGTAACTGAGTGGCGGCTGCTTTATTTAGAAAGATGCTGTTCTTAAGATTTTTTAAAAATCTTTCTCATCATTTCCCCCCAATAGCTTATAGAGTGCAATACATTTTTATAATAAAGATGATGAATTTAACAGCAAACTGGCAACTGAATGGAAATTACAGACGTTGATACTGGGAGAAAATTGCCTATAAAGCAACTCTGGGAGAGGAGGCTTTAAATTTATCCACCCATTTCAAAACTGCATAGACGATAGGAATTGCAGGATATTTGGTGGACTTCCTTAATTTAGAGGGATAAAGTTTTATTTTTTTCTTTATTTAAGAATGTGAGAGTATATTAAAAGATGACCTTGCTATCTTACACGCATGGCATTTTTCAGTTTTCTTTGTAAGATTTTAAAAACATTTAACACTACAAATAATTTTTGTTGGGATCTTTAGGAAGTCTGATAGCTTGCAAACCTAATTAATACAGAAAATATTTTTTTGTTATGAATGTTCAGGTTGATTATAGTCTTACAGTAAACAATTAATGATCTGATCTAATAGGTCTCTACACTCTTAAATCTTGCTGCCCTTGGGTGACCTTTGCTGTATTCCTTCCAATTCCTTCAGGACATCGTTGAAGATTCTCAGTCATCCAGTTACAATTGTCTGGAACTTGAGTCATGTCAATTGAACTTCTTTTCTTTTTTGGTTTGAAAGGTTATACTGCTATCCAAGTAGCTTTAACTCAGACTGAAGAAGCTATATGAATAAAAAGCGAAAACTTTCAAACCAAAAAAGAAAAGTACAGTTGTATAACTCCCTGACAAGATGCCCCTGCTAGCCTGCTGTCAAGGTTCCTTCAGCATGGCCTTATGCAAGGGAACTACTGGTGTGCCATGACTTCTTTCCAAGGCATCACAAGAACAGCACATACAATTTGGAGAACAGCATAAATGGTGTTGCGAAAAAGGCATGCTGTGGCCAGTGGCTGTCTCTTATAATATCAGGCTGGGCCTAGCTCATCAGTGGAAAGATGGTAAATATCAGTGGGGTGCCTCAGGTTCTGGATTGTAGCATGGTGATTGCTTGGCACCAGGCTGGCTCGTCACAGCATGGCACTTGAGGCTGCTCTCCTTACTGATGGTACTGGGTCTGAAGTAGAGAGTTAGGGGTGTCTGGATAAGACTGCTGAAGGCCTAGGGCCTCTATTTCAATCCTAGCACTGCCACCATCACAGAAGAGTGTTGCTGTAGGAGATAGGTTGGAGGGAATTGAATTGCTCTGTAGTTGTAAGTGTGGGCAGGCTATCATGCACACAAATTTTAATCATGTGACAATGGGGGAACACGTACAGACATAACTTCAGGCACAGAGTATAAATATCATTCATTCAGTCCCAACATAATTTTGAATGATCACCGAATGAATAGTCGTTAAGTGAGACCTCTATATGAAGAAAGAAAGAAAAGTTTCCAGAATATATTAGGATATAGTAACAGCTTTAGAAGATGATAACTGGAACTCATCCTAAACAAGGTTATCTTGAGATCAGTGATACTTTCCGCCTTTGTGTCAAAATTATTTCATTTCACCATACACATTTTTTTCTTTTATCAGTTTGTATTTTTCCTCTGGACTGTTAGTGCCTCCAAGTTAAAAGAAAACCCTGTAATTATGCACTACATCAGCAGTCTCCAACCTTTTTTGCTCCATGGACCAGTGCTGGTGATGGGTGAAGGTTTCACATGCAGCATGTTTCACTAACTCCTAGGCATGTGCAAACAAAGCTTTACGTCCCACGCACTGCTTGCATGGCCCAGTTCCCAGACCAGTACCAGTCTGTGGTCCAGGAGATTGGGGACCTCTCCATTACACAGTTTCTTCAGGAAATGTTCCTTTTGTATTTGAATAGTTTTGTCATGCTTGTTTCATTCATATTAGTAAGCCAATAGATTTAGAAAGCTTCTGAGTTATTCTTTTTCACAAATGCTTTGATCTGAAATGTTTGAAAGGAGTTAAAAAATTAAATGGTCATTGTGATTGAGATAAAATTTCATTTATTAAGGCATCAAGCTAGAAACCAGTTCTGCGTTGGGCATGAGAGCCAGCTGGATGATCTTGGGCCAGTGACTATCTCTTAGCCCAACTTGCTTACAGGGTTGTTATTGGGACAATAAGATGAGAAACATTAGGTATGTTCATTGCATTCAGTTTATATATACACATACATACATACATACATACATACATACATACATACATATTACTGGGATATAAAGAAATAAAATAATGTGTCATTTTTATTGGAATCGTGGTTAATATATTGGCTAGATTTATATATCAGTAAGGATATATAAGCTTGTCTTAATTTTGAGTCTATCCATTTTGGCCAGAAATGTTTAATGGTTAAGTTTTAAAATTATTTATCAACCCAAGCTATTGAAAAAAATTGACATGCGAATATATTTAGACAACTGAAGAAATAAAAATGTTATGCTTATAATCATTTGTTTCCAATATCTTTTTTCTTTTTTGTTTAGGTTATTGGTATAATTCAGATAATTGGTTATTAGTTGAGAATTTTCTTTCTGCACACTGTTTCTTTTTGTTAAAGCTGGTTATTTCTGTTATGATTGTTTCTCAGGAGTGAGTGAATTTGGAAATAGTGCAGTAATGCATGTCATTTTAGTTATTCCTCCATTTTGTTTTGATTGAACTGAAAGCCTTCCAGTTCCATTCACAAGAAGCTGATACTAATAGATTTGAATCTTAATGATAACTGGACAATATTTGACTTATTATGGGATTTGTTTTACCAAGTGAGAAATGAATGTTTGCCAAATCATCATTTTGCATGCATCTGTCATCCTAGCCAATTACTATAAAGTGGCATATTAATCTTTTGTTAAATTCTGTCCTCTATGTTGAGGATTTAGAATATTGACTGTCAAATGATGACTTAGTTTGCCATATATTTGTTTTATTACTTCAATCAAACAGAGGTGATAAAGGCAAACACTCAAATTATTTTTCATTCTGTTGCCTTAAGTATTTCTAGAATATTAGATAAGCCTGGTGAATCTGTTTTTGTTTTAATAATAACTATTGACCTTGAACCCTGAACACAATATTAATGAGAATATACTTTTAAATGCTTGAGGTAATTGTGGATATTGTGTCATTTTTTGAAACCCATTGCAAGTATTAAGTGTGTGCAGCAAGCTATTTGAACACAAAGCGGAGCCCCACTAAGTTTCTGCTGACAGTAGGAATGTGTGTGTGTGTGTGTGTGTGTATTTATTGTCCCTGATTCTATTGTAATTTCTTCAGAGACGAATTAACATTTCAGATAACTTTGCCAGCATAGTCATTGTCTTATGTTATCCAGTTAATCGGTTACTAGGGTGTTGGGAGAAAAAATTGCAAGAAACTGCAAGAAAAAATTGGGTTCACCTGCCTATTTTAGAATTTTATTTTAGAACCTGCCTATTTTAAAAAAGATTAGCAGCTTTTTAAAAAGATGCCTTATCATATGATTTAGTTTTAATAAGACTGCTCAGCATTTCATATTATTGACACTTTTTACTCACTAGTTTGCCACTCTTCTTTTGTCAATTGCTCTATTTACATACATTTGAACAAACTTTCATTTGGGAAGGAAATCAAAGAACAAATATATTATGGATTGTAAAAACTTCTCACAATAACCAGTCCTATTATCCTCTCTTGACAATTGGCTTGCCCATTCTTTTCTATATAGCCCAAAAGACTCCGTGTTGCTTTTAGTGTCTTGCAAGCCTAAGTTGATTTTGCACTTTATCTTTGCTTTCCTTCTGTAAATATCATATACTGATAATCCTCTTGATGATTGCATGTATTTTCCATTTCCTATACATGATCCTTTACTTGTAGTGCAAAGAAAACTCTCCTATGTATTCACAATAGTTTTCTAAGCTGCCTCCCATTATAATTCAGGTATATTATCTGCAATAGTTTTCTAACCTGCCCTCCCATCCCCATTGTAATTCAACAACTTCAAGTACTTTGTTTTATTTGAAGAATTTATATTTCAACCTTTTAATCTAAGGATTTGTATCTATGCTATCATCTATCTTATCTAATATTCCTTTAAATTTGTTGAAAATGACTGAAATCTAGACTGCATATTTCAGATTTTTTTTTTTTCTGTAGATGCTCAAACTGCAAGATGATATGGCAACATCCTTCCAAAGTTCCTGCTCTGTTTACCACTTCAAATAACTTTTTCTTGTTGGTTAAGAGAAGACCTGGGACATCAAATCTCTTTGTCTCTTCTTTAACCTTCTGGAAAATGAAACAGCAAGATCATTGAATAATTGTTGAGCCTTGCAGTCATGTCTAGGTTGGTTTTCCAACAGATGTTCGGATAGATTTAAAATTTCTCATGTTTCTATTTCTGTAACATACTCCAAGTTTTGTTCCTGGCTTATTGAGCTGGAGAACACCCCTACAATGATATTTTTTGTTATACTCCCTTCCTTACATTTTTACCCAAAACTTTTAACTGAACATATCACTTATGTGCTCTGATAATTCACATAATAAAAAAGAAACTAAATAATATGGGGAATGAGGAAGATGGATTAGTTCAATAATAATTGAAGCATTGTCAAAAAAACAAAGACTGGAATTGTGTGAAAGGAATGGTAAAGCTTGGAAAGAAGAATGCAATCATTATTGAGAATGGGAATAAGCTTAATGAATTGGAAAAAAACCCCAATTGCTGGTAAAAGAGCACTAAAATATGGAATCGAAAAGGATGGGGGAACAATGAACCATAATAACAGATCTACAATGGAAAATACATCGTTACCCATCCAAAAATTAGTACTTTAGTGGCAATTACAACAATGATACTGATCCATCGTGAGGTTAGTGATTATAGAAACTGAACTAAAGTATTGTATGTCTTCTCAATTTGTTTATTTGTATTCTTCCTTTATTTTTTTTTATAAATAACTCAAGATGGCAAACATATCCAGCACGCTTTCCTCCTCCTACTTTTCCCATAAAAACAACTCTGTGAGGTGACTTGGGCTGAAGGAGAGTGACTGGCCCAAAGTCACCTACCTGACTTCTGTGCTGAGGCAACACTTGAACTCACGATCTACTGCTTTTTATAGCCTGGTACCTTAATTACTCAACCAAACTGGCTCCCAGGACTGGTGTTCACCAGATACATACTGCATGTATTTTATTTCCCTATAATTTCCAAACTACAGGTTTATAAATTATCAATAAACATCTGAAAATGTGGAAGTAAATGTCTGTTGGAAAATAAGTCAACCAAATGTGCATTATTGTGACGATAGATGGGATGGAATCTTAAAAGCCTAATCTGAACATTTTTGTTTACTTGCCAGTACCTGACTTCTCATGCAATGTTTAGTGTAAAATATCAATATTTTCCAGTGTGATGAGTAGAGAATCCAAGGAATGGGTTAACTCTGCCTTTCTTCTCAGAAACTGAGTCTATGAAACTTCCGGCCATGCCTCCCTTGCCTGTGCATATCCCCAGGTTTGACCCAGTCTGCGCTCAGAAGAGACATGTAGAAAAGTGCTCTTAGAAGAGAAGGACAGAGTTTTCCTTGGATTCTGGAAATTTCAAGAAAGGTCTCCGGCTCCGCATAAGCCTTTGTAAGGGAGCGAACGGCTAGGCTGGTTCCCCCGGTCCGTCTGGAATAACCGTTTGTTCCGACTCCAGGATAGAGCCGAGGTCTCTCATTGAGACCCGGAGCAACGGAGGGGACTGGAGTCACTGCCCAGCTAAATCCTGGTGCGTACTCAAAAGCGACTTGGAAGAAAAAGCCATAGCAGCAAAGTTCTTTTAGGAACAAGGCTGCCTTGCCCAGAAGGGCCATAAGCCAAAAATGGCAGATAATGTAACTCCAGGAATTACAAAAGTATGTGGGGAGGATCAGGGCTGCCCAATCCAGTGCCAGACTCACCCAAAAAACTCTGCAGGGCCAAAATCGGCCACTAAAGGAACAGCGGCCAGGTTACCGGCAAAAGCTCTTTCTTCCAAAAGAGCTTTAAAAGCAGAGGAGAAGGATGCCCACAGACAAAAGAATTGCCAAGGCTGACGGAAGCGGAGCAAAGGAGGGGGAAAACCACCCTGGAGAGGAAATGATTCACGTTTCCCGAGCTTTACCAGCCCAGCAGTTAAGTCAGCCAGTCGATGCAAAGCAACAGATTTCACTGTGCCCTCAAGTTGGGGCTCCAGAGAGCAATCATCTCAGCCACTTTTTAGATCAGAAGGCAATGAGATTTTTTTTTTTACTGCACTCCTGAATATACTGCCAGAAGATGGACATTGGGAGCTTCCTCTAAAGAGGATGAAGGCTGCAACAGTGACCATCTCTACACCCACAGCAGCGGGATTTCGCCCAAGGGAGAGTCAGGGGCCTGAAATTGATCAGATGAAGATGCTGATATCAGAAGACATAGCACAGGGCATTGCTGCAGGCCTACAACAGGGACATCAGACTGATTCTATGGTAAATGAAGCTCCCATACATCAAGAACAATATCCAGCATCCCAGCATCAAAGAGATTTGGCACTCACTCATCCCCTTCCTCCATCAGAGCGGGATATTGCTCTCAGGAGATGAGGAACAAAAAGAGATGGAGCTTTCAGAGGATGAGGGGATGACACCCTGGCATTCTCAGGGCTCTTTCGTTTGGCCCTCTTTAAATCCTTATTATACAAGGCCAAATCCACAACGCACTTGGGAGCTGACCCAGCTATAATGGAGTCAGCATTAGACCTAGTGGACTCGAGTGAGTTGCTCTTTTCAGAGCCAACCACAGAGAGTGAGGAAATCCCCTCACCTAAGCTATTCTGGGACGTAATCCAAAGACAATTGACTTAACCAGGAGTTTGTCCTCCCTCAAGCGGGAATGACAAGAGATTTTATAATGTGGCCTTGGACCTCTGAGGACTGCAGTCACCAACAATAGATGACCCAGTGGTGGCCTTAACATCCTCCACCATTCTGTGTAACGATGCAGAGGACACCCTGAAGACAGAAGATAGAAAACCGAATCTGACCCTCCACAAGGTGAATCAGGTGGCTGCCTTGGCGATCAAGGCAGTAACAACTGTCTCATTCTTCAATAGAGCCTCCTTGCTTTAGCTTCCCCTGGAGACCTCTGCTCCAACCAGGATCTTAACAGTCTAATAGCAGTTATGGAATTCTCGGCTGATGCCACCTTGAATGCTGCAAAATTTGCTTCCAGCTCCATTGCCTCCTTGGTGGCGGTCAGTCGCCTGCTATGGCAGGAAGACATGAAATATAAGTGGAATCTGGCCTCTGCTCCCTTCAACGCTAGCAAGGTATTTGGAGAGGCCCTAGAGCCCATTCTGGTGGGGATTAAGGACAGGAGACAGGTCCTGCCTTCCCTATACTGGCAAGTTGACTGCCGTCCCTCACCCTATTTCCGTAGGCATTCCTTTCAGTCCACAGACATGGGGTTTGATACCCTTCACCCCCAGAGGGGGTACTTGCACACACGAGTGACAGCTTGACAGATCCAGATTCAGGGATAGAAGTAGACAACAATTCCAAGGCAAGCAGCCATTTTGGGGCACAAGCAGTTGCCCTGTCCGCCGTTTCAAATGATGACAGATCCAGCCCTCCCATTGGTGGCCAACTAAGCCAATTCACCAACCAATAGGAGGCAACCATGATGGATACCTGCGTCTTGATCATGGTGAGACTAGGCCTCAACACTGAATTCCTCTCCACACCCCCGAGTTTCTTCATACGTTGCCCCATATCAAAGGACAAGACAAGAAAAGTCCTCATGGAGACAGCTTTTCAACACTTTCTGAAAATCCAAGCCATTCAACCGGTCCCAAAAGGCCAACAGAGACAGGGATTCTACTCCATCTTGTTCGTAGTCCAAAAGACCTCAGGGGTTGGAAAGTAATTCTGGATCTGAAAAGACTGAACAGACATCTAATTTACAGGAGATTCAAGATGCAGTCTCTCCAATCAATATTGGAGATCATCTGAGAAGGCGACTTTCTAACATCTGTAGATCTGATGAAGACATACCCCCATGTGCCTATTCTGCCATCTCACTGGCGGTTCCTACAGTTAGAGCCAAGGTGGCGCAGTGGTTAAATGCAGCACTGCAGGCTACTGCTAGATCAGCAGGTCAGCGGTTCAAATCTCACCGGCTCAGGGTTGACTCAGCCTTCCATCCTTCCGAGGTGGGTAAAATGAGGACCCAGATTGTTGGGGGCAATATGCTGACTCTCTGTAAACCGCTTAGAGAGGCCTGAAAGGCCTATGAAGCGGTATATAAGTCTACTGCTATTGCTACTGCTATTACAGTTCCACTACGCAGGCCGGCATCAGTACAAGGCACTACCATTTGGCTTATCTTCAGTGCCCAGGACTTCCACCAAATTGCTGGCGGCACTGGCGGCACACCTCGGGGCAATTCTGTCCAATGTTACCTGGATGATATATTGATACAGTCCTCTTCTCCCCTCCGGGTGACAGAGTCACAATCCAGGTCCTTCAGGATCATGGGTTTTCCATTAAAAGAGCCATCTGGCTCCGAGCAACAGATTGCAACACCTGGAAGCGGTCTAGACACCGTGCTGTGTGAGGTCTCCCTGTCACAGGAACGCCAGATAATCTTACAGGCCCTGGAGAACTGGATCCTAACAAAACAAGCAGTGCCTTTGGTCCTCCTATCACTACTGCTTGGAAAGATGGTATTCTGTATCTCCATTGTCCCTTGGAGATGCTGGATCACATGTCGCATGCTGGATCCTAGCAATAGTTTCTCCTACCTTATCAAAGTCTAGCAGGAGCAACTCATTCACCAGGGTCTAGGTGCAACCGAAAGTTCTCTGGTCCTTTGTGGTGGATGTCCAAGGCGATCACCAAGGGATGCTCCTTCAGGCAGCACAGATGCCTAACCATCACCACAGTTGCCAGCCTCTTTGACTGGGGTGCACACCTTCAGTCCCTGATGGGACAAGGTCAGTGGACTCCGGAAGACCTGGAACACAACATCAATTGGCTGGAGCTCAGGGCAGCCTACCTGGCCCTCAGCAGGTTCCAGGATAAGGTATGTGGCCGACATGCTGATCCTGACAATGGGGCCACCAAAGCATATATCAATCACCAAGCAGGCACCCATTCCAGGTCCCTCATGCAAGAGGCTGAACAATTAGGTCTCTGGGCGGAAAAACATCTTCAGGGCAGTACAAATCTCGGGAGTGAAGAATGTGCAGGCAGACAAGCTCAGCAGAACCACAGTTGACCACTCAGAGTGGCGCCTATATCTCCAACCCTATTCAGGAAAATCAGAACAGTTCGGCTCCCCAATCCTGGACCTGTTCGCCATCCTGTCAAACAGCCAGTTGCTCAGGTTTTTCTCCAGATTCACAACACGGGGCAGAAGAAATCAATGCACTCCACAGTCCATGGCCCAAAGGACTACTATATGCCTTCCCTCCTCTTCCCCTTATCCCAGGGGTAATCAGGAAAGTGCTGGCAAAGAGAGCAGAGGTCCTCCTTCTGGCTCCCCACTAGCCCGACAACCATAGTTCACCAACCTAGTATACTTGTCCGTGTTCAGGCCCTGGAAGATTCTGAGGACAGAATCTCCTTCAGCCAGGGGGGCATAGTTCATTCGGAGCCATGTCTTCAACTGACCATCTGGCACTTGAGTGGAGAGCTCTGAGACAGGACAATTTTTCCAACAGGGTCATCCAGGCCTCTAGAAGGCCATCCACTAACAGAATCTATGTCACAACTTGGAAAGCCTTCTCTGGCTGGTACACTAAGGGCCACATCGATCCCATCTCCGTATCGGTGGCCCAGATTCTGGAATTCCTTCAGAAAGGACTGGATAAGGGCCTGTCTCCCAATACCATACATAGAGAAGTGGCAGCCCTATACTCGGTGTTATGATGCGGGGATCTGAAGTCCCTCACTCAACATCCTTTTGTGCACAGTTTTATCAGAGACACAACTAATTTAAACCACTGGGGATTCACAGGTATCCCACCTGGGACCTGCCCAAGGTCCTGCAAGCTCTCACCTCAGTTAAGGTAGCCTTCCTCGTGGCCATCACCTTGGCTAGGCAAGTATCGGAATTAGCAGCTCACTCTGTGAGAGAGGACCTATGCATATTCCATTCAAACAGGATGGTGCTGCGGTTGGATCCCTCCTTCCTTTCCAAAGTGAATTCTTTGTTCTAAAGGGCAAAGGAAATAATCTTGCTGGACTTCTGTCTGGGCCTGATCCGTACCCTGGACATTAAGAGGGCCCTCCGCACCTACATCAAGAGAACGATTTCTCTTCGAAAAACAGAGTCCCTGTTTGTTTCCTTCAGGCTCTCTTCACTGGGCAACAAGATTACAGCATCGACCATAGGTCGATGGATACAGGCATGCATCGCCAAAGCCTACAATCTTCAGGCTCTACCTAGACAGGTGACAGCCTACAGAAGCATGGCCACAACAGCTGCGTGGGCAAAACAGGCCTCTATTGAGGAAATCTATATAGCATCAACATGGTCCTCTCCATCTCCATTCATAAGACACTACAAACTGGATGCATTCACCTCATCTGAAGCGGCCTTTGGTAGAGGGGTACTCCAGAGAGTGCATGCAGACTTGGAGATCCAGGACCAGACTCCTACTGATCCTTAAGACAGCTGGCTTTGGTATGTCCCATTCCTTGGATTCTCTACTAAGCACACTGGAGAAAGAGTGTTGATCTTATCTGATACACTCCTTCTCAGTGTGCTGAGAGAGAATCCAACCCCATCTTGGTGATCGTCTGGTCCAAAGTACAGGAGGGACCAAAATCTAGACAGAAATGGGTCAAGTCTATTACAATGCCTTCATCGAAACGTGGGGATATGCATAGGGAAGGGAGGCATGGCTGGCGGTTTGATAGATTCAGTTTCTGAGCAGAAAAGCAGAGTTAACCCATTCCTTGGATTCTCTATCAGCACATCAAGAAAGAGCAGATCAGGTAGTTTTATAAAAGAGGTGGTGTAGTTGGTTTATTATTTTAATTAAAACTAGTCTTTTAACTCTAGTGTTTAGAATTTTAGTGTGTTTTACTTTAAAAAATAGATGTGATTTAAGAGCAAACACATCTATATGAAATAATATGGGGTATTTCCATAGTTCGCAAATTTCCTATCTTTTACCTGTAGATCTGTGTATGCCGTGGTGTACCCAGCCTACAAACAATTATGTTTTTCTATTGTAGAGTTACATTGCTTGAGGTGGTATTTTCTTGTTGAAATTTGATAGCCCAGATGTAAATCTTCTGAATTCAAGCTGATGTAACTTTCACTACTAAGTTCCTTTGTGGATCAGCAAAAGTTCTCCAGATCTTGATATTCTATATAATATAATCAATATTGTTTAATTCATATTTAAGGAACAGCCATTGCTAATGTTCCTATGTATTTTCTGTATGCAATGGCATATGGATATATTTGCTGGAGGTGTTTTGTTTTGTCAGTTTTGCCTTATATTACAATTTTCTTTGTCACTAACTTTGTGTCATTAGCTTTGATACATTCAAGGTAAATATTAAATCGATGTTTCTGAACCTTAGCAATTTTAAAATATGTGGACTAACTCTCCAAATTCCCTAGCCAGCCATCTTGTATATGTATTATATATTATATAAATGCCTCAGTGAAGTGTGTCTTAAAACTTTGTAAGTTCTTAATACAGTAAGTTAGAATTAATCTGGGACTTCCTATGACTGTTTCTTTTAAAATATTAGAAAAACCATAAAATTAATATTGGAATAAAATATATTTTATTTCTGCTGTTTATTTTCCTCTTACAGTTCTATATTGTTGCAAATTTTAGATATACAAACATGCATATGATAACTTATTTCTTCATTGCCTGAAGTGGGATTTGTTTGAACAAATTCTTAGAATCAGCACAGTGTATGACTAATTTTGATATTTGATCTTGGTTGCTGTGTGTGCAAAAAAAAAAAAAACTTTACAAAGCTAGGTTGAGAGGAAAGTTAGCAGAATCTTTAGTACATTTTTACTTGATATTTGAATAATTTTATCTGGATTACCCTGTTTCCTCGAAAATAAGACCTCCCGGGATAATAAGCCCAATTGGGTTTTTGAGTGCCTGCACTAAAATAAGCCCTCCCCGAAAATAAGCCCTCCCTGAAAATATTGCAACACAGCAGCAGCCATGAGGTGACCACACTCGCCGCCTTCTGCACCTCAAAAATAATAAGACCTCCCCGAAAATAAGGCCAAGTGCTTATTTCGGGGGGGGGGGGGTGTCAAAAGAAAATAAGACCTGTCTTATTTTCTGGGAAACATGGTATAAAGGATTTGATACATTTTTACAAAGCTTGTAAGTTGGTGATAGAGCTTTCTATTTTAGCAATACTAGAAATCATTGGTCAAACTCCTAATCTGTTGGGTTTTGATGGAAACGTTGCACTTATATATAATATAATGTAAGAATTTAAAACTTGACAAGGCCATTTATACATAAAATGATAAAGCTGAAATGTAGTAAATACTGATCTTCAGCTTGATAATCCAATACTTCTACTAACTATTATAAATTGACATTTGAAGGGAAATAATTAAGAATGTGCAGTTATTTATCTTACAAAATGATGGGGCTGATTAGAACAACCAGCCAATGAATGGTTTAATATTTTAAAATGAAAGAAAATTATATAAGCTAACTAAAATATTCCTGTACAAAAGGTTGATAAGAGGAAATAATTAGTTTTGAAATATTTATATTTGTAATTATGTAATTAATTTAGATTAAAGTTAAGTTTGATAGAAACTATTTGAATTTTTGTTCAGTCTAAAGAAGAAAATAAATGTTCTTTCTATTCCTGCAGGGTCTTCTCAGATACTTAATTGCACTGAGAAATTCATTCATGCAAGATAGGTTGCTTATTTATTAACCGCTCAAAATGTTCATATTTGCTTACCCAGATACTTTAGACATGAGATATTATTAAGGCTAGAACAGAGATTGATTTTTGGTGCTAAGTTGTTTTATGTTTCAACCAAAAGTAAAAAACAAAAATATATTTCGCTGCCAGTTGTTGTGGAACTTTCGATCTAATTGTGATATTCAGAAATCAAGGCTACCGTAACCAAAATATTAACTATCCACAAAAATGGAAAGGGACTTTTAGTGAGGAAACAAAAGTAGCCAAAACAATACACTCCCCGTATCACAAGAAACTTGATCAAGTGCAGAGCAATCTCCGAGGGTACAATTCAAAAAATATAAAAATCATTATAGAAGAACTTTAATCAAGAAATTCAAGAAAGAATAAGATGCTCATTAGCCAGGGAGTAGAATGTTCTCTTATGTGTGAATATTTGAAAAAGTCATTTTGGAGGAATAAACATTAAATAGGAATAAACATTTTCAGCATATTTTTGTAGATTCATCATCTTCCTAAACTTGTCCAGAAACTTGTTTCTAACATTAAATATAATTTTTACAGGAATTTCTCCAAAGCACCCGAGGATAGGAGAAGAAGCAATGGGTGGAAACTAATCAAGGAGAGAAACAACTTAGAACTAAGGAGAAATTCCCTGACAGTTAGACCAATTAATTAGTGGAACAAATTGCCTCCATAAGTTATAAACTCTCCAACACTGGAAGTTTTTAAGAAGAAATTGAATAAACATTTGTCTGAAGTGATGCAGGGTTTCCTGCCTAAGCAGGGGGTTGGTCTAGAGGACCTCCAAGGTCCCTTCCAATTCTGTTATTCTATTTTATATCTAAAAACAAACTTAAAATATTTGTTGAAGGATGGTTCAAAGTCACAGAGGCATTGAAAATAGAAAGACTTACCATATGCTCAAAGTTACGACTGTCACACCACCTCTGGGGTCATGTGATTGTGATTTGGGCACTTGACAACCAGCACACATTTACAATGGTTGCAACATCCTATGATCCTGTAATTGCAATTTGCAACTTTCCCAGTCTACTTCCAACAAGCAAACTCAATGGAGAAATCACGGATGGTTGCAAATATCTAATATGTTGCTTAATAACTGGAGTAAAAAAGAAAGGTAAAGTTGGATGTGCAGTCATGTGATGTCTCACTTAAAAACCATACTGCTTAACAACACATATTCTGGTCCCAGTTGTGATCATAAGTAAAAGATTACCTAATCTGTTTTATTTAGATTCCTTTACATTTGGAGCATAGTTGATTCTTTACCTCTGTGGGAAATATCAGCTATCAGAATAGTGTCACCAGTGTAGCAAAGGTTATTGATGTTTCTTCTTACAATTTTAAATCCATTTCTATTTTCACCCAATCCAGCTTTGTCAGAATATATTTAGCACATAGATGAGTAAATAAGAAGAATATATAGTTTTGTTTTACTCCTTCCCTAACCTAGAAACAATTTTATTACTATTTTGACCATTTTCCATTCAGACTGTCTCTTATCCAGTGTGTGCGTTTTGGATGAGGACAATAAAATGTTTTGGCATTCCCAGTTTCCTAAGGACATCCCACAGCCTGACATGCTCATTACAATCAAAGACCTATGTATAGTCAGTGAAGCACATAATTACTTCTTTTTAGTTTTCTTTGTTTTACTTAGTTATCCAGTATGCATCAGAAACAATCTCTTACTCCTCAGCCATTATTAAAACAAACTTGACTTGCTAACAGCTCCTTTTCTTTGCAGGGCTGTAATCAGTGGTGGGTTGCAGGCGGTATGCCCCGGTACAGACGTACCGGAGCCTGCCCAGAGCACTGGGTACCGTTCCGATACGGTGCTCCAGAGGGACCACCCGCCTGCCTGAGCTCCTTACCTGTCCTTTAAAGCCTTTGGCGCTTCCACACACACGCATGACACGTACAGTTCCTGCACGATGCTCTGCTGAGCAGCTGGAGCGTCGCAAGGCTTGCGGAGGCGTCGCTGGCAGATACAACGCATGCGCGTGCTGAGTGCGTGTGTGCGCACACTGGGTGTGCTCATGTGGAGGACGCTGGGCCCCGTTGCAACCATACCAGTTGCAACGGGATCCTGAACCCACCACTGGCTGTAATCTACATTGGATGATCCTAAATTTATTTTGCTAGCATGTGAAATTAAGGGCATTATTAGACGCCTTGCCTACTATTAACTCTCTCTTCTGTAGTATTGCTATGTTGACATCAGGTTGGTTTGCCATTGCGTTGTTCGCCAGGTATGTTGGACTAGTTTGTTTAGAAAAGTTGCTTGCCATATTTTTATACTATAGATACTTCATCAATCGGTGTAACTTTTTGATTAGAATATTGACATCTTTACTGTATAGAATTTCAATAAATAATTTACATCTCTGATCTTTGAATCAGTTGCTATCTGTCCCTTAGTGTCCTTTAGCATACAAAAATAAGGTTGGAACCACCTTTTGAATTAGAAGATCTTTTGGAAAACCTTCCTTCTTTTTCCAAGTTTGTTTCACTTGTACAGATATTTATCTAAGCAACAGAAAGTGTCTGAGTGACTTTGAACTAGTCACTCTCTCATACATCAACCCACCTCATGGAAGTGTTGTGGGGAAAATCTGTATTGTTAATCTAAATAAGTGTTATTTTGCTTTTGAATTGAAGACTGTTAGCAATGAATAAGAAATTGGATGTGCAGAAAGTGATTTTCATGCTTTACTGTCAACCTTTCCTTTTTTTGCATCACTATCATATTAAAGAGTTGTTCATTCAGTGATATTAAATCATTGATTAAATGTACCCAAATATAGTCTTTGCTTTATCCCTCCTGTTTATGAAAGAAACAGCACTTTTTGTTTTTCATATGCTGCAAAGAATTATAGTGGGATTTACGTTTCCTGCATAGTAGCATCTGCAACTAGACATTTCAAAAGCTTTAATGTAGCCACATCGTAAACAACAGTAATAGGATGAAATATCCTCTTATCTTCATCAATAGCATGTTGAGTACCATCTGACTTCAGTGGCCCATCACTCAGCACTTACATCAGCAATCACTTTATGTTGTCTGCCCATGAGATTTTCTTGGTAAAATACAGGAATGGTTTATCCTGGCTTTCGCCAATGCAGTATGAAGTGAGGCCTTTACGAGCAATCATCTGCCTTTAGAATCTCCCTATATCACTGTTCTGTCCAATATAAAACCGCCTGCCTGCTTTAGCTAGGCAGCTGAGATGACTTTCGTGCTTTGGGAGCTTCTGCTGGGAGTGTATACTTTAGGCATACATTCCTGGTTTTCTTTGGTTATCCTACTGGGGAATAGGCTCACCCTCATCAGAATGTGACTCCATAGCAGGATTGGGTGATGGTGTATTTCTTATGATTAATATTAAAGAAAAAATATTTGTGTTTTCCATTAGACAAATCAGATTGTCCATTCCCCTAATAAAAGTTATTACCTTCTATGATTGAACAGCTCCATTGGATGAACTTGAACTTGAACTTGAACTCTTCTAGTGGCATGAAAAAAAAGCTCCGATACCAGTTCTGTTCCTACAGCCTATCAGAGCAGTTCCCTTCTATGAATGGAGGGGACTTCCATAGGCAATTCTTTCACTCCATCCACTTCAGGAGATTGCTTAAGGGCTACAATTGGAAGGAATGGGATTGCAGTAATTGAGCGAAGCAGTCAGAATGCAATCACCTGTATTGTGAATAATTGACAGGGAAAGCAGAAAGTTCTTCTGCTGCATAACGGTGAATGGGAAGGGGTTGAAGGTCTGTAGGATGAGTGCTTTGAAAGTCTGAGAATCAAAACTTTATCCTTGTGGTTTTAAACTCAAAACTCTTCATTCGGAAGACTACAAGTGCAAAAGCAAGTTTATATAAAATCTCAGAGAATGTCTGCTTCCCAACGTCCATCTGGTATTCATCTGGCTAGTGTACTTGCAGCAATCAGCAAACAGCCTGGTCAGCTTCAGCACGTTATCACAGCCCCAGCATGTGGCTCTTCAGGACTCCATTCCATTGCGCCCACCACCAGTCAACAGCTGAGCTGCTGCCCGCGCAGGGGAACACTGAAGCCTTCGCTGCCGAGCAGTTGATTAGCAGTTGGATTGGCCTTCCAGAATACTGCCAATCGGCTGTGCTAGGTGGTGGGGATTGTGGCCGCCTATTTCTGCTGCTCACCGTCGATCCCTGCCACTGCCTATCATGTTGATGTTGGCTGGTGGCCACGATCAGTGGCAGTGATACCCACCGCCTACAACAGCTGATCAGCTGCATTTTGGGAGGCCGATCCAACCGCTGATAGCTGCTCCAGTGTTCCCTGGTAGTGGCGAATGGCAGCAGCGGTGACAGCAAACACCACTGCCACACCAACCCCCTTCCCCTCCTAGCTGCAATATTCACTCTATACGACACACAGACATTTCTACCCATTTTTTTTGGAGGGGGGAGGGAGAAAGTGCAGCTTATGGTGTAAAAAATATGGTACTTTGCTGATTAAATACAATGTTCCGTAGAGATGGCAGTTAATAAATTATTGTTCCAGATTTTTTATTTTGTTAATGTAACACACAGTATATTTTTCTCCTACAGAAATTAGCAGAGTACGGAAAGACATGTATAATGACACATTAAATGGTAGTACGGAGAAGAGAAGTGCAGAGTTACCAGATGCTGTGGGACCTATTGTACAGCTACAAGAAAAACTATATGTGCCTGTAAAAGAATATCCAGATGTAAGTACCTACTAGTCAGTTAATTTTTTTTTATGGTTCATGTGATATCTTTGTAGTGTCTTTTCTCATATGACCTCTGTTGTACAAATGTTGTGATCCAAGAATGGTGTTCAGAGATAAGCCTGTATTTGCTATTTATGGCTTCATAGCAAGTGTGATGTTGCTTTTTTAAAATGGTAAAGTTTACAAACATTTTACATTTATCCATAACCCTACAGTATTACTACCTTCAATGATAATACTTACAAAAGACCTGTTAACAGATAGAGATTGCCATTAAATAGCCACAGAATACTGTGTCTCAGTGACAAGTTTTCAGGCTGAATGGCCATGGTCTACGTCTGTGATGGCGAACCTGTGGCACACGGAGCCATCTCTGGGCATGTGAGCTTTCGGACCAGGTCAGCTCCACTGTACATGTGTGCGTGCCTCCTGCTGGCCAGTTGATTTTTTGGGTCTGCTGGGAGTCGCGCATGCATGCATGGGGGAGGAGTCATGCACACATGCATGGGAGGATGCAGCGCACCCCACTTTTGGTCCCAGGAGGCTTCAGGGAGGCCTGCTAACACCAAAACGGTGGTGGTGGTGCTTCCCCCCCCCCCCCCTGGTGCTAGCAGGCCTTCCTGAAGTCTCCTGGGACCAAAAAGGGGCAGGTGATTTTGTTCTGGTATTTGTCTGGAAATTGTGGCTCTCATTTTCAGAGGCTTAGTGAGCTGTTTTGTGGCATATATCCCAGCAGCTCACAGGTACCTCAAATAGGCGATTGGCCTTTTGTATTTGAATTTGGTTGATCTGTACCTTATCCATGTTACAGGACTCCAAGAAAGCTACTTCCTGATTGGATTCTTCTCCAATTGACCCATTTTGAAGTTGAAACACCAATTAAAATACAGTTTCTTCTATTTAGCTGTTCTGCTCTAAATACTGTATAAATAGTGTACTGGTGCATACATCATTCTTGCTCATTTTTGTTATGATAAGACTCGTTTGTTTTTGTTACCATATGTTCACCTAAAATACAACACAGCAGAAAATGCAACTGTAGCCTACAGGTCCTTTACAAAATATTTTATGCCTTATTCTTGGTGTGGTTTTTCATGATAAATAACAGTGGTGTTACATTTTCTCCAGTTGTACACTGTCTGCCTGACTGAGGCATGATAAGATTCTTTCACAATGGTTTAGTAGCTTTTTCTAGTTCCATAAACAACAATTTTCCAGAGCAAACAACACTTTTTCTGAATTATTCTAAGAGCTCTTGTGATCAAGCAGTCAGTTCTAGAGTCATGAAAAGTAGCTCTGTTAGTCACATCAACACATATGTATATTTTGCGCCTTCTCAAACTGACATCATATTGTCATCTCATTGGAACATCTGTCCCAACTTACTCTCTCAAGAGAGCTAATTATTATAGTCTTCAATACTTTTCCAAAAATGACAGTGAATGTTTCTGAAGTATATTCAAGTAAAAATTCCAAAATAGACTATTTTGGCATGGTTCAATTAGAATATCCTTATCTTGGACTTAAATGAAGCTCTTAATGCATTAAAGACCTTATTGCATTATTGCAGGATTTGGGATACATAATTCTAAAAGATTCATGAACTTTTCTTTCACCATAGGGTAAGGACAAACATAGCCTAGCCTGATAGGTAAATGGCATTTGATAACAGAATAACAGGGTTGGAAGGGACCTTGGTGGTGTAATCTAACCCCACACCATTTCATACAAATGGCTATCCAATCCCTTTTTAAAAGCACCCAGTGATGGAGCACCCACAACTTCTGAAGGCAAAGTGTTCCATGGTTTGATTTTTCTCACTGTCCTCAGTTCTAAGTTGCTAATTCTGTGATTGGTTTCTAACCGTTGCTTCTTGTTTTGCCTTCTGGTGCTTTGCAAAATAGGTTGACCCATTTTTCTTTATTGCAACAGATAATTATTCACTGCCCCTTTTCCACTAATGATATAGTACTGCAAGAGCTGTGCTTCAATTGTATTGATATAATATAGTGAACATATACAAACTTCAAAGTTTGATATCTTTAAAAAAGGGTATTGTACAGCATTCTTGATGATGATAGATAGATAGATAGATAGATAGATAGATAGATAGATAGATAGATAGATGATAGATAGATAGATAGATGATAGACAGATAAACTATGGTATTCAATAATGCTATCGTTTAATTAGAAAATGACTCACATTTAATTATATTCCTTGTTTAATATGATTCAGTTATAGAATTATAATATATTGTTACTATGTTTCAATTTGATTGAGTGTCCAGATGATGCTTTGATTAACATGTCAAATATTAATGTAGGCAGATTTTTTTAAGGAACACATACAGTAACAGTATATAGAAATATTTAGAAGTTGATCCAGGCTTACTGATACCCACATTGTCTGTGAGTTGTCTGGAATAGGAGAGTAGTTGCATAATAATTTTTCTAATATACTCTCCCTACTTCCTGTCATGGGAGAAGGAAGTATTGTTTTGGGGGGTAGGTACTATATATTCTCATTAATCATTTGATTGAACTTTTGGTTTTTTTAAAAACTGCTTTACTCTATCTTCATTCTAATAAAACAACACTCAAATTATACTGCTGGTTGTGCACTTGAAAATCTTATGGAAGTACATTCTGCAAAATACGTTTAAAATAATGCTGTATATGTGGTCTGCGATCTCAAGATAGTGACACATTCTAGAAAGTTGTGAGAGAGTGAAATTCTGGCTTTTTGTTAACTAAACTAAACTAGTTGAAACTATTAATTAGGGTGACTTTTCTTCAGAGCAGGGACGTGCAGTCACTAGAGGCAGGGGAGGCATGGCCTCACCAGTTATGAGGAAAAGGAAAGCATTTTAAAGAATTTTTTTTTAATAATTAAAGCCAAGGTAGTTTTCTGCCAGATTCCAAGTGACTTGGAGTCTGCTTAGTGTTAACTATAGGAGGAGGCGAGAGAACTATGGGTCTCTTGTGCATAAGGAATTTTTCGCCTTTTAAGAGTTAAGCAAGGGTTAAAAAGCGAAAAATTTCATATGCAAAGGAGGCACGTGATTCTCCCGCCTCCTGATCTGGGAGCAGCGAATCATGCCTTGCACTTGAGCGACTGCGCAATCTAGCAGCAGGAGCCTTGCTTGTAAAACGCGCCTGTGTGAGCAAGTTCAACTCTCCACTTTGCATCGCGGGAGCCACCAAGAGCAGAACCATCAGAAGACTTAGAGGTCTCTTATTTCAAAAACTCTCCCTTAAGAATGATTAAGTTTGCATTAAGACATTATTGTTATTATCATCCCCGACATGGGAAATTAAAGCAATCTGCATATGGAAGCCACTTGGGAATTTCATAGCATAATACTTGCTTCAAAATTATATGTAAGTTTTGCATTGTTGTGATTGTATAGTTGAAATGGTTTACAAAAATCATTTGTCCAAGTGAATATCTCTCTATTTCTCTATGCCTCCATCCTTCCCTCCCTCCCTTTGCTGCAGACCCAGGTATGGTGCTGGGCTGCGGGTCTGCAGCAAAGGCACTTGGCGGCTCCCGCGATGCAAAGTGCCCAGCCACCGCCGAGGCCGACATTCACGATGCCGCCGCCCGTCCATGGCATCGGCGGCGGCGGGGCACTTTGCATCACAGGAACTTCATCGGCCGCTGCTGCCGCTTCCTCCACTGCTGCTGCTTTCCCCTCTGCCCTGGCCACGGCTTATGCCGCGTTCGGAGTGCTGCCCTTTCGGAAAGCCCTGCTGAAGCCCCAGCACTGTGTCCGCTATAGAGCGGGACGCATCCCGCCTGTATGGCAAACACAGTGCCGGGGCTTTAAAGCCCTGCCGCTGTGTCTGCCATAGAGCAGGATGCATCCTGCATGTATGGCGGACACAGCGGCGGGGCTTCAGTGGGGCTTTTGGAAAGCCGCGCCAGGGCTTCAGCAGGGCTTTCCGAAAGCCCCGCCGAAGCCCCGGTGCTGGCAGACATAGGGCGGTAGACATATGGTGGCTTTTGCCCGCTTGCCTCACCAGTCATAAAGCTCACCGCACGTCACTGCTTCAGAGAGTATATTGAATATTTTTATTTTTGTTATTTCACTTTAATTTTGTTTTACATACCATAGTTCATAAGGGAAATTATAGTGTTGCTAATGGCATTTTGCCTTGGAGCAGGTGACAGTGTCTCTTCCATAGGCGAGTAGTGTATCTCTGACAGTTGTCACAAAGTAGGGGATAAAACACTGGAAGCCTTGGACAAAGCTGACTTAAGGTATTCTCTGGGGATCCATTCAACATTAGATTGACTTATTATTAAAAGAGAGCTGATCAAGCATGATAAAAGTCCTGCTTATGTGTTTTCTCAGTTAATAGTACGATCAGCAAATGAATTCTTTGGTGGAAATGCTTAGCTATGTGAACTATCAACTTTGAGATTGGTCATGCTAATCTGTTATACACTATAATTTTAAATATTGCAGCAGAATATATAAAAAACAGGTTTTTGTAGCTTTTTTACCATGCTGTGAGTTGCATATGTATTTAAGTGTAGAAATATTTTTTCTAGCAATACCGTAAGTTAGAGCTACAGTCAACACTCCAGCAATTCTTTTGAAGGACTTTTAATGGAAATAACCAAATTGTTCATATTCTAGTTTTATGGAGCATGCATATTTTTCTAGATTAATTAATTAATTTGAAACAGAACAGTTGCAGAAAATTTTATTTTTAATAGAGTGAAAAGTTAATTATTTTAAATTAATGTTTTTATTTTAATTGTAAATTGTTTAAAATATTATTTTCAAGTTAAGAAATGTGTCAAATGATAACTTAAAAAATCTTATGGTCTTCACTACTTTGAGTTTAAAAAGTATCAGCAATTGAAATAAAACCTCTGGATAATCTGGAAAAAAAATTGTTAGATAAAATCCTTTTATAGAAGCTCCATAGATTAAGCATTCTCAGTTATACTTTGTGACAGGTGTGGATTGTTTGTATGTGTTTGCACATTTGGAAAACTTTCTTATCTTTATTTTACACATAATTATGTGTGAATAGTGCAGTTGTATTGCTAAGGATTCAGTATGTTTTTGTTTTAGTGTACAGATCTAGCATGTTTTTTTTCTAAACATTTAGGAAAAAATAGATTATATCTTTAAGGATTAAAAGATTATTTTTCACTATATTTAACACCAGCAGATAAATATATCAGTAGTTGACTCTTGCATTGTGTTTAACACCAGCTTTGTTTGTGACCAACAATCCACAAAAATAGTAACATTCCAAGAAGCATTTATGTTTTTGCCAAATACAAATATTGCCCCACCTTGAGGTTCCTAAACTTTCTAAAACAGACCTTTGTCTTACAACTTGACTCTCAAATTTT
Organism: Thamnophis elegans; assembly: GCF_009769535.1. Taxonomy (NCBI): domain Eukaryota; kingdom Metazoa; phylum Chordata; class Lepidosauria; order Squamata; family Natricidae; genus Thamnophis; species Thamnophis elegans. The sequence goes on from NC_045544.1 coordinate 60,695,627, forward strand.
ACCACGGCATTTTGTTGCCATGGCCACTACTTTGTCTACTATATCTTGGAATATTTTTTTAGACCATCAGGATGTTATTATTGTATGTTATAAATTATTTATTACTCCAGAAACTTAACAAAATATTCCATTCTCCAAGTTCCAAGTTTTGTTGCATATATATTGTAATAAAATGACATAGCGTTTCAGATTTATAAATAAAATAAAATCTGCTAAGAAAGACTAATATTTAAAGAGGCATTTTTAAAAAAGAAAAACACATGCTTACCTATTTTAATCTCCAGTTGATTCTATTTGTGGTTCGCTTGATGTTGCCTTAATAGACTTCCATGACAAATTCAACTTAGTGGTGCATGAGTGAAGTTTGAATCCTTACTATCTCAATCTGAGGTTCCTTTGGGGCTTACAGTTGAATCTCTTTGTAAGTTACTTACCGTAGTTTCTATAGTGTTTCTCTTTGATATTTCATAAGCCTTAATTCACTAGCAAGCACTAGTGGTTCACCGACAAAAGGGCATCCAACAAAACCGCGCCTGACTAAAACGCAGTGACAAAACCGCAAGTTCTAAACCACGCCGATGAATGAGCGCTGAATCGCGCCGACAACAGCGCGGCGACAGAAGTGCACTGTGAACCTAAACCTAACCCTAAACTTAACACTAACCCCAACCCTAAACGTAACGCTAATCCTAACCCTAAACCTAACCCTAAACGTAACCCTAAACCTAACCCTAACCCTTACCTTAACTTAAATCGCCCTTAAATCATCCTTCTGTCGATGCGCTTACCTTAACTTAAATCGCCCTTCTGTCGACACGCTGTTGTCGATGCGCTGTTTTCGGCGCATTGATGACGTTGCGGTTTTAGCGACGCGGTTTTGTCGGCATGCTTTTGTCGTGGTAAAAATCATGTATCACATTGACAGTTTGAATCACATGACTTGATTTTAGTAGACATTAAAAAGACATTATTCTTTGCTTTTTATTTCTAAATACAGAGATATGCATTATTTCATTATTTATGGGTTAGATGGTACCTTTTGTTTTCCATTAAAATTATTGGTAATAATTTGAGGAGGGAGGGAGAGGAAGGGTGGAGGATTGGTTTACTCCCATTTCAGAAACATTTCAAGGGGATAGACAGACACATAGATAGATACATAGATACTCTTTTACAGAGGTCTAATGTATCTAATACTTATCTCTATGTATTCAAATAAGTAAATTGTTTTATTTTATCCCTGTTCAAAATTTCCCTTGAAAATTTTCAGCTTAGTCAAGGGCAATATTTATCTACATTTATTCTATGTGACTCAGTAATGGTGAGTGGAACTTATTCAATGATCCAATGGAGATAGATTATTGCCTTCAAAAACTTTTTGAGTTTCAGATTTGATTCACTAGGGTAATTTTCAAATACTCCTTATCTCATTGCAGTGCATGTCAATATTCAGTCTCATCTCCAAATTATATGATAGAGTTGCTATGTACTCTTTTCATTCTAATCTATATTTGTTTAGATGTTTCTATATTAAATTCATTGCCAGATACTTACAGGGACATGCTTCATGAATTCTGCCGACATTTAGCCAGAGATATTGCAAGGAGAATTTACAGCATTTCTCATGTTTTCTGAGACTATAGAAATGTCTTCTTTTCCATTCTTTGTTTTTTTTCAATACATAGGTGCAAACACAGAGTTCTTTCTTGAGAATGTTATAAGTTGTAGGTGGCAATAAAATGTGTAAAAGTTACCTGATTGGTTAATACCATGAACATGCTTGGTTTTGGACTTAAAACACACTAATAGCTGAATATAAGATCTATTAATGCAAATCTTTCTGAATTCAGTGAGATAAAGATAACCTAATTTACAAGATTTTAAAAAAAACTAGCTACTTAGAAATAAATCACCAATAAATGTATTTGACTGGAATATATGTCTCCCAAGCTTATGCTTTATGGCTGCATATTGTCCTCTTAGTAAAATGGCAGTGTCAGCTAAGTAAAGAATGTCAGTAGACATCAGAAAAAAGGATAGTTATCAGAAAAGAAGGGCAATAAATGAGATCAGAGTTAAATATATGTCTGTCACATTCTAGCAGCTGGCTTATGCCCTGCTGTTGTTGTTCAAATACACTGGCCTTAAAAAGGAAGCAAATGTATTGTAGCCCACATATGAAGAAGGAAACAGCTGGTGGATTTATCACTCCTCTTAACTGACAGAGAAGGTCAGACTTAAAAAAAAAGATGAAGTGAGTTTTATATTCTTTCTGGAACAATGTAAAGATGTACTACTGTATATAATAAATATATTTCCCTGTGTTCTACAAACATAATCATGTATTCTCTGTAACCTACTTGATATTGAGAGATTCAATTTATAAATATAGGTTTCTTTCAGCTTTCATACAAGAAACAAAGAATAGCATTATCTTGAAGTAAGTTCAGTCAGTTATGAGATTGTTCCTGAAAGGAACTTTCAGTAGTTTTAAAATTGGGGATAAGAATAAATCAAATGGACATTTGCATTCATGTATGAGTCTAGTAGATATTTATGTCATTAATTATAGTATCTTAGGCATACCACCATTGACTCAGTGACTAATATGTATTCTATGCTATGGAAACGTTATATCCCTATACAAGAGCGGAGAAGTCATAGGCTACATGTAGTGATCCATTATCATTTTCATGTCCCAGATTGGAGGTGGTCAAATTTTTCAGTCTGATTTCAAGAACTTTAACAAGAATATTGGTAATTTAAGACTTCAGAGACTTAAAGGCACTGATTTTAGGTCTCTAAAAAAAAGCTGTCACACCACATTTACAGTTTTGGTCCCGGTCCTAGTCTATTTTCAGAAATCTATCCTTATAGAGTTCCAAGTTTCTTAATACAATTTTTTCCAACCTTTTGTTTGAGCTGATATAACAAGCTCTGGTAGGATGTTTGGGTCAGTAGGAAGATGAATTCTATGTTTAAACTCCCTGGTTTCTACTTTCAGAGTTGAATTATGTAAGGTTATAATGTAAAAAGTAAGGTTTTAAAGAACTTTGTTTTTAAATAAAATGTGATCAGTAGTATAACAAACATTTCTTACATAATGATAAATCTGGAGAAAAGACAAATTCACTCAATAGGGAATATTCCCAATTTTCCACAAATAGCCTTTTATTTTGTATTCATTTATTAGCAAAGGTATAGTTTCCCATCTACCAGAACGAACAGGGAATGGGCAACAGAATAAAAGCACAGTGCACTAAAAACAAAAAGGTTATCTAAAACAACAGTGTTAACAATTAAACTCATCAATCATCCATTTCATGCAAAATCCCTTAAAATTCTGGTCTCAGTGCTGCTTTTCTGAAGGCCAACAGAATTAAACACATGTGTATCTCTAGAAAGTTGTTCCATATGGTAGGCACTGTGACAGAGAAAGTATCCTTCTGAGTCCTCACCAGGTGACACTTTTTACCAAGTGGCCCAGAGCACTCCACACTGCTTCCTCTAGTAAAATAAGCAGAACCCATTAGGGATAAGCACATAACCTAGGTCGTGCCATGTAAGGTTCTAAAAGCTGTAAGCAAACCATCACTTGGAAATCTATTGAGAACCAGAGTAATTTACACAATAGTGGTGCTACTTGGGCAAACCTCAATGTACCTTACTGCTGCCCATGCCTCTGAATTCTGCATTAGCTGTAGCTTCTGAACATTTTTCAATGTTAGCCCCATGAAGTTCACACTGCAGTAGTTTAACTCATGAGTAATTATGAGCAGTGCCTCTCTCTCCACTAGGAATGGCACCAATCTGGGAAAGGGATCAATTGATACACTAGTTTCTGCAAAGTAAATCCTTGCCACAGCTGCCTCTTGCTCTTCAAGCAGGAACTACAAGTTTGATAGAATTCTCAGATTATGAACCAGCTCTGACTAATCCAGAGTTAAAGATAGCAAATTACTAGATACAGGACACCCTAAAACCTATAACTACTTGATCTTATTGAGATTTAGAGGAAGGTGGTTCCCAGCTATCTCCGGATGCAATAAAGTTTAAAATGGTCCTAAATTCTACATTTAATATGATAGAAAATGAAATGTGTTGAGTTTTCCAACTACAGAAGACATTAAAAACTGAAACAAGCATGTTGCTCTCTTATTTTTTACCTCAGAGTAGAATGATAATGTCTCCTTAGTGGTGGAGATAGCATCCAGGAATGGGTTAACTCCGTCTGTCATCTAAGCGGGCTGAGTCTGCAAGTAGTGATGACATGTCTCCTCTGCTACCTCCTCCCAGCTTGTAGACTCAGTCTATCTTATGACAAGCCATGTGTTTATTCTCTCTTCCATTCCTGAATACTTCTCACCTTTAACAACAGCATAAAGGGAAAGAGAAGGTTTACTTTGGAGGCTGGCTCCCAACTGATCCAGGTACAGCAACCTCCCTTTCCAGTGGCAAGGGCTTTGGCCCACTCTTGCTGAGGGCCACGAGGTGGCAATTCAGCCTTGCATTCCAGGCCAATACAGGGCAAGCGCCCATGAACGAAGCTCCAGAATGCTGATCCTCGGACTGCAGGAAGCAGTGGCTATCGCTGCATCCCAGGCCAGGTCAACGCTCATGAGTGTTTACTCCATGGCAATAGCCCCAGGTCTTTCCAGACCTGGAAAGAGGATTGGATGCCATTTTGAGAGCCGTAACGAGGTAAGCCCCCGGCAGCATTTTGAGCAGCTGACAATGACGTTTGCCCTGGGAACCATTAGCGTGGTATGGGGCCCCTTCTGGAACCTTCAGCCTTGCTGATCTGGGCATGCAGATTGCAGGGCTACAGTGCTTGCCATATGGCATATTCAAAATGGCGGACGCCATTCAGGATCAATCAGCCAGGGTGTCAGAAACCCCTCAGATGTTTTCCCCTCACGGATATAATGTGGCAGGGTCCTCGGGATCGAGACCTGCCAGAAAAAAGATGTCAGGTTTTCATCGCCTGCGGGCTTAACTTCACAGCAGATGCTTCCAGTGGTTTCTCCTACCATATCAGAGGGCCAGCGGGAGCTGCTCGTTGGTCAGAGTGTATGTACCACCTGAGATAATCGGGTCTCTGGGGTGGTGGTTGTTCCTGGCCATCTCCAAGGGTTGTCAGTTCAGGGAGCCGGACCGTTTGATGTTGGCAACAGATGCCAGCCTCTTTGGTTGGGGAAAATACTTACAATTGATGATGATTCAAGGTCCGTGTCCCAGCCAAATCTGAGCCACAACATAAATTGGCTGGAACTTCGGGCAATCCATCTAGCCCTCATTCACTTCCAGTATTGAAAAAGCACATTCTGGTCCTCACAGACAACATGGCCGCAAAGGCCCATATCTATCACCAAGGGGGACACACTCCAGGTCCCTCATGCAAGAGGACAAACAACTGGGTCTTTGGGTGGAGACACATCTTCAGTCCATAAGGGTGGAGCATATTTTGGGGGTGGCAAAAGTACAGGCAGACTGGCTCAGCCGCGCTTCAGTTGATCATGCAGAGTGGTGCCTGCACCTGAACCTGTTCCAGGAACTGACAGAATGGTTTGGATCTCCAGTAGTCGATCTCTTTGCAACCCCAGACAACAGCCAACTACCCAGGTTCTACACCAGATATGTAGCTCCAGGGGCAGAGGGAGTGCATGCCCTGCTGGCCGTGGCCTCCAGGACTGTTATGTGCCTTCCCTCCTCTTCCAGACATCCAGAGGTCATCAGGAAGATGCTGGAGAAGGAGGAGGAGCTCTTACTCCTGGCGCCCCACTGGCCCAAAAGGCCTTGGTTCGCAGAAAGGGGAACCTTTCTGTGATTCCACTCTGGAGGATCACTCCAACCAAGATTTTGCTCAGTCAGGGGTCTCTGGTTCACCCGGACCCTCAGTGACTCAAGTTGCCGGCCTGGTGATTGAGTGAAGTGTCTTGAGTGAGGACAATCTGTCCACCATGGTCATCAGGACGATCCAGGCATAAAGACAGTCTTCAACCAACCGCCTGTACGATGCCACCTGGAGAGCCTTTTGCTGTTGGTGCTCACTTAAGGATCTTGTCCCCACAGAGGCTTCCGTTCCTTGAGTCCTGGATTTCCTACAGGAAGGACTTGATAGGGGACTGTCCTCTAATGCTCTCAGGAGGCAGGTAGCAACCCTATCTTCAGTTCTGACATGTGGATCACTGGAATCTCTGGCCCAGCATCCTTAGATCTGATAGTTTTTAAGGGGTGCTACCAACCTAAAGCCCTCGATTGTTCACAAATATCCCACCTGGGACTTGACCAAGGTACTGAACTCCCTCACTGGGGCCCCTTTGAACCTTTGAAGACTACCTGCCTATGCAGTGACGTGCAGTGAGCTTCATGGCCGGTGATGCAAGCGCGAAAGCCCCACTGAAGCCCCGGACACCACCAGGGCCCTGCCGCCACTTTAAAGCCCGGGTGGCAAGGCTTTAAAGTGGCGGCAGGGCCCCGGCAGCAGGACTTTAAAGTCCTGGATCGCTGGATAATTGGGTGGTGTTTTTTTTAAATTAAACAAAACACGCCTTTTTAGCACATCGCCTCCTTGCTTAGATTAGAACGTTCACCCTGTTAAAATTATCTCGACAAATACCAAACTGTTTCACCAAATACGATCAATTTTATTGAGAAAACACCAGCTGGAAAGTCTGTGTATGTGGGCCTGCTATTTTTTTTTAAAAGCAATTGTCCTGACCCTTTAGATTTGAAATAGACGATACCTCACCGAGCATGTCCGGCTGCTGTGGGGAAGACTGCTCCTATGAGATCCTCAGCCGGAGGACCAAATTTGGGGAGAGCCAGCAGGCTCACTTGGGCACTCCATATGGAGGTTGCTGCCATTGAGGTGCTCCTTCCACGCCCTCCGAAATAACCCGCCCAACGTAAGCGTGCCTTCCTCGTGGCTCCTCTTGACCAACACACAATTTCTTTTTCCACAGTCACTCAACTTCAAACCTGCAAGGCATGATTTGCTGCTCCCAGATCAGGAGGTGGGAGAATCACGTGCCTCCTTTGCATACATAATTTTTCGCCTTTTAACCCTTGCTTAACTCTTAAAAGGTGAAAAATTCCTTATGCAAAGGAGGCACATAGTTCTCTCACCTCCACCTACAGTTAGCACTAAGCAGACTCAGTCACTGTGACAGCAACTATCTTGGCCTTTTTAATTAATTTAAAAATTATTTTCTTTTCCTCATGGTGAGGCCCCGCCTCCCCTGACTGCACGTCCCTGTGCCTACGATACCTTACCTTTAAGGTAGCATTTCTGGTGGCCATCACATCGGCCAGGTGGGTATCGGAACTGGCAGACTTGTCAGTTAGACAAGACCTCTGTGTGTTTCACATGGACAGGGTGGTGTTGCGGCTGGACCCATCCTTTGTTCCGAAGAGAAACACATGGTTACTCCCAGGAGCCCGGGAGCTGGTGCTGCCAAACTTCTGGCCTGAACAGTCCATCATCTGGAGCGAAAGTGGCACACACTGGATTTGCAGAGGGCTCTCCGCATTTACATCAGGAGGACCTCTTCTCTGAGGTCCAGAAGAGGACCTCTTCTCTGAGGTGCACATAATCTTTATTTGTCTCCTTTTAACCAGCCACGATGGGCAACAAGGTGACCCCATGTTCTTTGGGACGTTGGATCAGGGCCTGCATATCAACATAGTTGATAAGTGAGGACTGTATGTAAAAACTCTTTCATGACTAATCTGAATTTTTCTTGCCAACTTTATTGTCTCCAAATCACCTGGGTCTTTTTGAGCATTAGTCCTTGGTCATATGAAATCTGTTCCTTTAAGGCTATTGTTTCTGCAGAAGTCTTCGGCCAATATTCCCAAAGAAACTTGCAAGTTTGTCACCTCCAGAAACCTATCCTTGTATCATTTATTGGAGATAATGGTCTATCTTTAAATAATACTCAAGTCACCGGGTAATCACCAATTTGTTCCTTAAGGATCCTTTAGGTCTTTTATCTACTGTATATGCTTAAATATAGAACTGTAAAACTTTTGATAGCTAAAATAGTGAAATGTATTTTTTAAAGTGATATATAAATATAGATGCTTTCCTTTCTCTGCCTCATTCCCCCCCCCCCCCCCAATTGGGTTTAATTTGAAGTATAGACTTAGTTGTCTGTACAGGATAAATAGTGTCTCCATTTGTCAGGGAGGATTGAATTGGAGTGGGCACGTGCGCACGCACAATTGGGGCACGCCATAAGCAAAAGGTTTACCACCACTGTCCTAGCTTGTAAGTACTGGATAACTGCACTCACTGAAATGGTTGTATTTACAATTCCTTTAACATGTTCAATTGTTTAATAATTATGGTAACTGATATATTATAATCTAAGCATCTGTTGTAATTTACTATATCCACACTAGCTTTTTTCTATTTTCTAATGTATTTTTTAACTTTAACAAAGTTTTTTTCATAGTTTTGAAGGAATAATTCAGAATGATAGGTATGTGCTAGGGCAAAGTGTTGTAATATAGTTCCTTGTGTAGGTGTGTGTCCTCCTTCACAGCAAAGTTTTACAGAATACTGGGTGTTAATTATTTTCATTGTGTTCTAAGCAATTGTTTTTCTTCTTTAAAATTTCAGTTCAATTTTGTTGGAAGAATTCTTGGGCCTAGAGGGCTAACAGCTAAACAACTTGAAGCTGAAACAGGATGTAAGATTATGGTCCGAGGCAAAGGGTCTATGAGAGACAAGAAGAAGGTAAGTTCATTAAAAATAGCAATTGATTGTCAGGAAAACTTTTTTACAGATAGCAGAATTTCCAATATAATTAACTGATTAAACTAATAAAATACTCCAGTTTACAATGTTACTAAATTGTGTAGTACTTTGGAAAAAAGTTCTTTGCTTTATCCAAATGGTTTGTACATATATATGTTATGTGTCTTGAAGGAAGTCTTGAGGCTTTGCTTACTTATAGGGGATGTGTGTGTGTTGGTGGAATGTTTACTGGGATTCTGTAACATATATCTGTACCCCTCCAAATGTGGAAGGAATTAAATTTAATATTAAAAAAGAATTAATGCAATTTTATTTTCAAGAATAGAGTAGCAACTCTTTTTTTTAAAAAAAGAAAAATCTGCCTGTTACAACTTCATAGTATATTTGGATTATGCAAAAAGCTTCAAGAAATTATATATTTCAGTAAGCCCTAATATAAAAACTGACTGGACTAAGAAATAGCTGTTAACAATCATGGTCTGTAATCTTGGCCCCTCCATTATACATTTATGATTGAGATGTTCATTGCAAAAATCCTAAAGACAATATCTTATTTAGAAATAGAGCTCACTTTTTCTCTACTTAATACCATCACTCATTCACGGTTATAACCCTTCACTGAAAAACAGATGAAATATTCTGGTTGGTTCTTTATATAAAAGAGTTGTTATATTTTGAGAGTTTGATATGAAACATAGTTTTTTAATCTCAAGATTATTAATTTAATTTTTATATCAGAACTTTAAGGCAATAGTATTTAGTTTTCACTTTATAAGAATATATATATAAATATACAAAAGTATTCAAAATAAAAATTTACATTTACAGAGTACTGATTACTATGTGAAATATAAAAAGTAAGGCTAATATATAAGATTTAGAAGATAGCTAATTTTTATTTTGACTATATTTTTAGATACTAAAGTGAAGATGGATTATACTGTAGCCTAAATATGAGCTCAGATCCTCCTCCTCCTCTTTAGCAATAGCAATAGCAATAGCAGTAGACTTATATACCGCTTCATAGGGCTTTCAGCCCTCTCTAAGCGGTTTACAGAGAGTCAGCATATTGCCCCCAACAATCTGGGTCCTCATTTTACCCACCTCGGAAGGATGGAAGGCTGAGTCAACCCTGAGCCGGTGAGATTTGAACCGCTGAACTGCTGATCTAGCAGTAGCCTGCAGTAGCCTGCAGTGCTGCATTTAACCACTGCGCCATCTCGGCTCCTTTACTTCTTTCAATTAATGTTTTCCAATAAACTTCGTATTTTCTCTATCATTTCTTCAGTGCCCCAAGAGCATAATTTTATCTGGTGATAGAGGCGGGTTACTCCTAGTTCGGCCCGGATTGGGCAAACTGGTAGTGGCAACGGCAGGAGGCTCCACCCACCTGCCCGGATGCTTCTGTGCATGTGCAGAAGCGTCGCACACACTCAAGTGAACCTGTAGTAAAAAAATGAAAACCCACCACTAGCTGGTAGCATCAGCAAACAACATCTAAGCTTAGAGACCAGTGGTGGGTTGCAGACGGTACATCCCGGTATGGGCGTACTGGAGCCTGCCCGGAGCACTGCGTTCCGGTACGGTGCTCCGGAGGGTCCACCCGAACTCCTTACCTGTCCTTTAAGGCCCTCGGCGCTTCCTTGCACACACATGGCACGTAAAGCGCTTGCGTGCCGCTCTGCCAAGCAGCTGGAGCGTCCCGGAGGTATGATGCATGCGTGCAGTGCGCGCGTTTGTGTGAAGGGCGCCGGGATCCGGAACCCATCACTGACGGCTGTGACTAGGGGGGCATTCGCCCAGGTTCGCCTGGTGCGCCAGTTGCGACCCTACCTGAATCGGGAGGCACTCACAACAGTCACTCGGGCCCTTGTGACCTCTAGGCTGGAATACTGCAATGTGCTCTACATGGGGCTGCCCTTGAAGAGCATCCGGCGACTTCAGTTGGTACAGAACGCGGCAGCGCGAGTGATTGTGGGTGCACCGCGGTTCACCCACATAACACCTATCCTCCGCGAGCTGCGCTGGCTACCTGTCGATCTCCGGATGCGCTTCAAGGTGCTATTAGTCACTCATAAAGCCCTGCATGGTAGTGGATCTGGATACTTGAGAGACCGCCTCCTGCCAATCACCTCCCTGCGACCAATTAGATCACACAGATTGGGCCTCCTCCGTATTCCATCAGCCAGCCAGTGCCGGCTGGCAACTACAAGGAGGAGGGCCTTCTCAGTAGTTGCCCCGACCCTTTGGAACGAACTCCCCGTGGAGATTCGTACCCTCACCACCGTCCAGGCCTTCCGCACAGCCCTCAAGAACTGGCTAGCCCGTCAGGCCTGGGGACAAGGATAGCCGCCCCTCCCGAATGATGAATGTATGTTGCTTATTACTTTTATTATATGTGTCTATGTTACTGTTTGTACTTCCCCTCCCTGATTTTATGTGAGCCGCCCTGAGTCCCCTCAGGGAAAAGGGTGGCCTACAAATGTTAATAAAATCTAAAATCTAAATCTAAATCTGTTAGAGACATACATCTAACATACTGAACTTAGCTTGCTTGAATGGTGGCAGTATCAACTACTAGGGAATATCAAAACTGGGAAGCAGGAAGACATCCTGGAAAATGGCACAAGTGTATTGCTGCCATTACAAGTTGACGAAGTCATGAGCAATTCCTTTTCACTTTGGGAGACTTATTTTCTGATCAGCATCAAGATATAGTTACATTCTCTTGGTATGTATATATGATATGTGGACTAGAACTGTTACACTATAGGAATAGTAGCTTCTCTCTGGGTTCTTTATGTCTTAAGACCTTGAGTGACATTAAAGCATGTCTTTCATTATAGCCTAGAATATTAAGGTTCACTGAGCGAGTGGATATATGGAAATTTGATAGCATTCTCTAGAAATATAGTCCTGTTACTCGTTGTATAAAAAGAGATGCTATGTAAACTTAAACATAAAATTTAAATTGTTTTCTCTTGTTCTGTAATGCTGCCTTTTACTCAATTTGTGAAAAATTTACTTACTAGAATAATAAATAATAGTAAATGTGTTAAAATTTTAGATCTATAATTTAATTGTAATAAAGTCAGTTATGAGGTTCTTTTTGAAAACACAATCCATTTTTCTTACCAGATGCTGTTAGTGTACAGTATGTCTTAAATGGTAATTACAGTGCATTTAATTTAAAGAATTTGAAAAAAAAAGACACCCTTCAAATTTGTATAGCCATCCATCTTACCAAAAGCTACTCTGGGTGTTCCCTCCTAAATACTTTACAAGGACCTTCGCCCTTTCATTTAGGGCTTCTTACTCTTCAGATCTATAAATCATTAATTCGTTTTATTTCTTCTTTCAGCAAAAAAAATCAATATAAAATTCTAGTCATTCAAAAAAAAGTTTTTGTTGTTTGTTCTCTGACCAATCAGATCAGTTTCTCCAGTTCTGCAAATTTTGATATAATCACAATCTATTCCTCTACTATGGGAATTTCATTATTCTTTCATTATTGTACATACAATAATCTTGTTGCAGTTACAATCTGCAGAATTAATGTACTATAAGTCACAATAAAAAAGTTGATTTTCTAGCAGTATTAATCCTTAAAATCATTTGCAACATTATATGAATTGGTACCCAGAATTTCTTACCTTTCTCAGAAGTCCACTATGAATATAAAACATCTCCTTGTGTTTGCACATGTCCAGCACTGGTTTGAAATACTTTTATAAATAATTTTGATAATTTTGTTGGTATCATATACCAACACTATATCATTTTATAGAAATTTCATCTAAAATTATGACAGTGTAAGTTAATATCAGTTTAGTAAATAGCAATGGCAGTGGCACTTGCATACAACTCCATAGTGCTGTACAGCACACTCAGTGATTTATAATGTCAGCATATTACCCCTACAATCTGGACTCTCACTTTACTAACCTCAGAAGGATGGAAGCTTGATTCACAGGCTTGAGCCTGTCAGGACAAATTGTGGCTGTGGGCAGTTAGGCAATATTACATACTAACCACTGTGCCACTATTTTACCTCCATTTTCTGTCAAATACCCCTCTCTATGAAGTATCTTGCTATATTTTAAATTTTATATTTGCCATTTCAGATACTTGGTGTTCAGTGGTGTTCTTCAATCCAGCCTCCTTGTATACAACTAAATTTAGATCCAGTTCATACTATCTTGTGAATATTGTGTATTTTCTTAATAGTATGATATTTAAAATAAGACATCTGGCAGATTTATGGGGGACATTTATCTTCTAATGAGAGGTCTCTGTATGCAGAAGAAAAAGAATAGGATTGATTGCACACAGTCTAAAATTTCAAAGCGCTTCTAGATTATTTGCATGCCTAATTACTGTGCATTCAAAATTAAGTAAACTATAGCTGCTTGGAGCTGGAAAATGAAAAGCAATCTTTTATGGAGAAAATAACACATTTGTATGTTCGCCTTTCTATATTTTAGAATTAGATTTTTTTCTGCATGTGTAATAATAGTGTCTAAAAATATGCTTCTGTATTAAATGAGTGAATGGGGTCCTGAAACATCAGCTTTGTTTTGATGTAGCAAAGAAAATGATGCTGAGAAAAACTTAGCAGTGATGTGCATTTTGGTGATAAAGGACTATGTCAGAATAGCAATTAATTACCTTCTTTGCTTGATATGGAAAACTGGTCCATATTCACCTTCCTAATCCTCCGGAGTATTCTGTTCAAATGCTTCTATTGGTGAAGGATATTAATACACATTTGAGTTTGCTTAGATTTTTATTTGATTTGTGTGACTCCAGTATATAAAGCAATTACATTTGAGTTCTTGATATTTTGTCTAAAGTACATGGGAAAGTAGTAAAAAGAATAGTTTACATATGTATATAAGGAAATCTTCTAAGTTAATTGAAGAACAGCTCAGTAATTATGCAGTTAACTTACAAGGTTTCACTGCACAGGTAGTCCTTGAGTTATGAGTATAATGGAGTTTGCCCATTCTGTTCGTAACCGAGGATTAGTGGGAGTGAATCTTGTACCGTCAACGAGATCACTGCCTCTTTTTGTCCACACATTCACTAATCAAATGTGAGGTTCGTTAAATGAACATGAGATATTTCAGGGTGGGGAAGGCCATTGGGGGGGGGGGGTACTGATGGAACAGGCCACCTGTCTAAGACCATCTAAGAGGTTCCCGTCCCACTGAAATCCACCATGCTCTCAAAATTGCTTTTCCTTCCCCAACCTGCCATGCCGGGTCACTTACTTTGTGAAGATCTAACAAGCAGTCTCCTCTCCAGCCTCATGTGCCCCTTCAAAGCTCCATCAGATAATCTTTATAGTAATCATATAAGGCAGGCTAATGTTTTTCTATATGTGGGCATGCTTGTGTGATAAAGTGGCACACTATTATATTAGTGTCTATTAAAAGAAAATATAGTAATAATGAACTCAGTTGAGTATAGCAAGAATGGGCTATTGAAATAAGCAGGATGTATTAGTGCATTGGGAAGATGCTGAGGTTTGCAAAAAAAAAAAAGGCCTAAGGTGATTATCACTTTTTTCTTGACCCCCAAATGAAGTCTGAGAATGTATAATAGTATCTTATTTTCAATTGAGTTGTGTCATGATAGCAGTACAAAGTGAGAAAATCCTTAGATCTCAAATTATTCTTTTGTCTTTCTTACTCAGTTAAATCTCTAGAAAGTTTTTATGTTGAATTCTCCCTGTTAGCAATAAAAAAGTACTTTTTGGACATTTGATGATAATTGTTAGGGTTTTCAAAAATACAAAATGCACAGTGAAGCATACAAGCACACACACTCATATCTGATTCTAATATTGTCTGGTAATCTGACTTGTTGCAATTAAGGTTAACTAATTAAATGTGATCTTTCATTTTTCTAGGAAGAACAAAACAGAGGCAAGCCCAATTGGGAACATCTGAATGAAGATTTGCATGTATTAATTACTGTGGAAGATGCTCAAAATAGAGCAGAAATCAAATTGAAGAGGGCTGTGGAGGAAGTAAAAAAATTACTGGTACCTGCAGTAAGTAATATTATTGACATATTGATGTTTGATATATTCCTTAAGGTTATATTATCTTCCATATTACATTGTATATAGGAAGGAAATATGTTCAAGTAAAGTATTTTCCATCTAAAGCATTGTTGGTATATGATGCACTGTAATATATAAATAAGATTGAATGTAGGATATTAATTGCTTTTTCAAAAGCAACTCTCTGATTTGAAAAAAGCAATATATAACTAATGTATACTTAGAAGACATATAAATAGGTTTATAGGAGAAATAGGAATATTTCAGATAATTTTTACTATTGCCTGGAGAGCAGTATGAGGCAATTCACTTATATAGCATGCCATCTATTTAGTAAGTGTCTTCTAAAATTATAAAACTCAGTTAAGTTGTGGAATTTTCGGAAACAGTTTGTAATAAGGAGGGCTATTAAGAAAAAAAATGGTTAGGCATGGCATGACGCTTGTACACTCTGTAGTAGTAACACTGCAATCTATCTATTCTATCCAAGTGGGTAGAAAGAAGGTGCATCAGATCTCGCTAGGTTATATAGTACTATTTACTAGCCATAATTTTGAAATTTGATTTAATAATTCATCGATGCAACATTTTTCTTGTTATAAAATTGTTCTACTGAACATAGATATCTATCAGAAAAATGTATCAAAGAAGTCAGTGTATTGGCTGTAGTTTATTTACTATATAATAGCTTTTTATATCATTTATGTTCCATAAAAGACCATTTTGGAGCTGGGGATATTTCATTCCTAGTATGTGCATGAGCAGGATGTTTGGTTATATAAATTTTATAGGTATCATAAAGAAAGAAACATGCAGAGGAAGAAAACTAATGTAAAAATACAAATACAAAAATACAAACACAAATTCTGTTTGCTTAATATAGAAGGAATATAGAAAGAAAAGTTCCTTAGAGACCCATATAAAGTTGGAAAATGTTTTTCATACAAACTCATATTAGAAGGATTTTTCTAAAATTATATATTGTATCTTAATAGTTGTTACTAACTATAATAAAATTATTAGAAAGATATAAATATGTCTTTGTTATACCACTTAATTAAATTAAATTCTGATGAATGCTAGGTTCCGCAGCGCCGGGCGGATTAGTACAATAAAAAAAGGCAGAGTAGGACCTATAGTGGCTAAAAATTCTGAGGCCGCCTTGCAGGAGTATTCCTGGGGCTAGAGACCTTACCGGCAACCCAGACAAGGCCAGCACACCATCTAGTGGAGATTTGCATAGGAGCCAGGCAGCGGTGATCCAAACGGCCCAAAAGCGCAGGAAGCGGAGGCTTTAAAATGTCTGCCGTGCACATCAGGGGAAGAAAAGAACTATCAGCCGCCGACAGAGCCAATGGAAGGATCTCCTGTCAGGCGGTTCCTAATTATGTCCGACAGAATGGAGTAGGGAGAAAATCCTTGCTCCCTGTGTCAGCCAGCAGCCGCAGGACAGACACACAATCAATGGCCTCACCTTAGCCGTGTGTGTTGCAGAAGACAGCTTACCCCTGACAGCCTGTTCCAAGTGCTTCACTAAGACGAAAAGGAACTAAACTAAGTACAAACAGGAAATTTACACTCTTAAAAAATAAAATACAGTATCTAATATAAGGTTGGAGATTCCAAGTCCAAGGAGTGTTGGAGCTCCCCAAATTGCATCCTTATCGGGCCAGACTTAGTTGAAAAACTGGCTTCAGTAAGGAGCAGGAGGCATGGCCAAAGAAATTGAACTCAGTCCTTGGGCAGATAGACTAAAGTTAACCATGGTTGGACTCTCCAAGCAGCACACAGGAGAATGATACAACTCTAAAATCAGTTCTGAATAGTCTTGCTTGATTTCAGTCAATGAGTACAATTGAAACTGCATGTAAAGATGCAATTTTAGTAAAAATTGAAAGCCAATGTGATTTAGTGGCCAAAGATACCCTAAATTCCAATCTTCCCTTAATCATGAAAATTAGCTGTGTGACTTTTAGACAGCTATACTGTCTCAATCCTATCCAGAAATAAACTAATTTAGTTCCATTTTTGGTCTTAAATGGAAAATGTTCGCTTTGACATAGTACACATAGTCATTTGTAACTAAACTGAACTCAGCTGTAGATATATTAAGCTTAAAGTATAATTGTGCTGATGTAATTGTTCAAATCTAGAGGCTGAACAATTACTGTGTTTCCCCGAAAATCAGATGATCTTATTTTCTTTTGACCACAAAATAAGCGATTGGCCTTATTTTTGGGAAGGTCTTATTATTTTTGAGGTGCCGGAGGCGCCAAGTGTTGTTACCTCATGGTTGCTGCTGTGTTGCAATATTTTTTTGGGGGAGGGCTTATTTTAGCGCATGCTCTCAAAAACCCGATTGCGTTTATTATCCGGGGAGGTCTTATTTTCAGGGAAACAGGGTAGCTGTGTTAAACTTTTAATTAATGTGTGTCATCAGAGTTAATTTTAAGTTGGTTTGAGTAAGGATATAAAGATGAAGTGTGCAAAAAGTATTTTTGAGTTCTAATTGTAGATAAATTTGCCAATATTTTTAATACAGATCATTGTTTATTATTGATCCATAATTTGAGTTTTACACTCTGTATCCTTTTATTGATGTTAATATTTTAATATATATACAAAATATTGCTTTATGTACATGTTACAATTATTTTTTTTCTTTTTTTGCCATTTTTACTTGGAGGGAAAACAGGGTTTTATTTGAGTGCCTCTATCTAAATGTTCTTGACTACATGGACAATCATAGAGAAAATGACTGTCATGTTAGTAGTTCAAAATATTACCACACTTAAGGCTATGATTCTTAAACTGCAGCAATCAAGTTAAATTTAGAAATCTATTTTTCACTCAGATCTTAATTTGTATTGATTCTACCAATTTTTCTTTGTAAATGTTGAGGTATAAACTTTTTAGTTTGATTCAGGAAATATTATCCTTGATAGGCATACTGTAGGATAAATTGATATTAGCATCTGTAATAGACATAGCTTGTTGAACAAGATATAATATTTAGCACAAGTTGTAGACCACTAGTTTGCCAGCTGCATTGGATTTTTCACTCGGATTCATAAATTGCACTGAGCTAAAAGGAAAGTATGGCTTAGCATTTGAGCCCAAGTACTGATTATAGTAACATGAAAAAAGTGAACTATTGTATCTAATTCCCTGGTCAAGGAGCCTTTTGTATAACAAATGAAACCTACAGCAAAATGTTGAATGTATCTTTACCTACTTGCAGAATTATGTTTAGAATTCTGCCAAAAACCAGTTTATTATAAATTATGTAAACAGTTGACTTCATTCTTCACCTCTCAGTTGTTATTTTCTTTCTCTCTTTTTTTCAAGTATAACTAAACATTGTGCAGTTCTGGAAACTATACACAATCTGTTAAACTTCTTTGACATGATATAGTGTCCATTTGGATATAAAATATTTTACGATTCTGTTTTCTTTGGTGTTTGTCCAAGTATGTTTGTTCTGCCCTCTTGTTTCTCTAGTTTAATTTTGATTCCATATTTGATATCACCAAATCATGTGAGTTTACAATTAGAGGGAATAATAAGTATCAATACATGATAATTATCAATACATATTGTTTTGGAAGTTCAAACAAATAATTGCTTATGCTGTGTTCAAATAGAAAGTAGTTTATACATTTTTAAGGGATTCTACATTATTTTTTTCCAGAGAAAATCATATTCTATAACTTTCTGTAAAGATATAGTCATTCTGTGTCATCATCACACTTAGCAATTTTAAAAACTACTTTTGTCAATTGGTCGCAGTTCTTTAACATTAGTTCCCAGCATATTTTAAAATTTAGGAGTTCAATATTTGTTGTAGATTATGTTTCATCTCTAGTTGATCATACTTTTGGACATGAAGAAAATTTAGACCTGATTTAAAGAGGATTTTTTTATTTTAACAGAATTTCTTCCTGAATAATTTTCTCCAAGGGAATTCATTAATTTTGCAACATTAATTTATTTAATCAAGTAAAGTGGTAAGGGGATCAGAAGTCTAGATGGTGATTGGTAAGCAGAAATTGAAATTTCATAAAATGAAGTGATAAAGTGAGTGATTCCAGATTTGGGAGTTAGTAGAATTGAAGGTTTTGAATGAAAATGTACTTCAAGGAACAGGATTGTAGTTTGTTGGTACTCCTTGGTTTAGTTTTATTTCTGAAGCCTAGATATCCACAGCAATTGACTTTCTTCAATTCTGGTTATTCGTCTGTTATGCCTTTTCTTAAATAAATATAGCCTGACCACAATGCCCATGCTGTAATGTCTTAGGCTATTCTAGATTACTATGCACATTCTACATAAGGCTGATGGAAATGGAGATAATATTACTTCACTTCTCAAGAATCTGTTATAGGGAATATCTCTTTATATCAATCTACTTCAGAGTATTGGTGCTCACTTAAAAAATTCAAAATCCTTAGACCTAAGTACTTGTCAGAATACCTCTCATAATGTGTACTGACCAGCATACTGAAATTTGTGGCGTGGATCTCGATACTACTGTTGGGGAAGTTAGCAAGAATCATGTCAGTAATGGTTTTCTTACTTTAGACATCTCTGCTTTTTTCTGAAGTTTTATTAAGAGGTTAAATGCACCTCTTTATGACGATCAGTACTGCAAAGCATATAGTCCACAGGTCACATGTGACCTGCTAAACAGCCTTGTGTACATTTTTAAACATTTTTAAAATTGCGTACATTCGATTTTTATTTTTACACTGTATTTGAAAAATTAGTTTGATTTTATGTTCTCCTTGTTATTCTAAAAAGATTATATATTTGTTGTGCAAATGTTTTTTTAAAAAATTATTAGGATTTTAGATCTACTACATAGATTCTACGTTGTGACAGTTTTCATTGGAACATAGCTGCATTTTCAGTATTGTTCTTTTCAAAATTAATCTTGAATCCATACATTCTGATACTTGTGTGTCAACTTTGGGGTTAAAGCCAATGGTGATTTAAAAGGAAGGTTTGAGTTTGAGGCTCTGCTTATTTATGAAGTTTGTTGATGGGTCTTGTTCAGACTGCTGAGCTGTTGTGCAAATGAAATATTGCAACAAATTCTTTGAAAAGTGGCATACAGTGTTAATATTCAAGAAATAATTAGCTTCCTCTATGATAATTGTACAGGGAGTTAAATTTGCACTTTGAGGATTGTATTTAGAAAAATGTGTTTTCCTTGAAAATACTTGACAACGGTATATGCTTTACAAATTTGATGGCTTTACTCAGTCACTGTTCTTCCAAATTTAATCTTTCAATTCTAATTTTACAATTCTTACTCTAATCTAATTTCTAATAATGACACAACTGTAACTGATCCATATTTTCTGCCCAATTCAACCTGTGACTGGACAGGATTATCTGCATGAGAAATGGAGGTTGCTTTCCTGTATATAGAGTTCTTCCTGAGTGCCATTGTCTAATCAATTGTCTGTAGTGTTTCCCTTTTTGGGGAATGTTTAATTAGTGAAAGATAAGCAAGGCAACCAAATACATTTGTTGAATGGAGCTTCCTGTGTATTTGGTGACTAATGTTCCCAGCAGTTAATTGCTTGGGCAGGGTGACTAAGGAAGAATTCTCCTAACAGGCAAGGAGCTTCTTCTTTCTAACTCCAGTTTTTGTGTCATGTTCCAGGTCTTCCAAAGGTTGATAAGTTCCTCCCCGAAAAAGTAAGTTGGGTTGTAATTTTTCTGATTTAAAAAGTTGTAAAAATAAGCAACTTTTATGGGTATTTTACCTTTTTATAAGACTATAAAAGTTTGGTTGTAAACATGAACTTTATTTTATGAACTGTATAATTTATACAGTTGCAATTCCCTGAAATTGACCCATGAAGCTAAATATTAATATATTTGGATCATATTGTGATTGATTATAGGTACTTGATAGTAAATACTGACATTTTGGAATTAAAAAAAAGGAAACATTCATGCAAAGACTAGATAATAGGGAATTCTGAAAGGTGTATATTTGAGGATTTAAGGCAGGGGTGTCAAACCTGCGTCATCATGGTGTCACATGATGTATTGGGGCTTCCCCCCCTTGCTAATCCCTGTGTGGGCATGGCCAGCGCATGATGCATCTGGCCCCCAGGCCATGAGTTTGACAGGCCTGATTTAAGGGATCTAAAATGATAGTCATAATTTCTTCTAAGGAAAGTCAGAATTTAAATTATGTTAATGTTGTAATTTATTATTTTAGACATTGTTGTATTCAAGTATTTATAATTCTACAGTATGACTTTTTCTTGTTTCAAATGCAAGGACTATAATTATATTTCTACTTTTGAATACTTTGTATTTGGAAATACTGTAAAACATGTAAAACATGTATTTTAATGTAGCCCAGTGTAAAGCCTGTACTTGTACATTTGCTGATTAAGAGTATGGCTCAAACTATATTCTTGATTCTTCTTTGTATAGAATGTGTTGTAAAATGAACTCAGGATGTAGGATAAATACAGGTTTTTCAATAGTTTTGTCAATAGGAATTGTCCATAAGACATGAATGGTATAATAGTAGTATCTTGGCTGTTGTCATTTCAGAATATCTTGTCTTTGGTGATAACAAATAACTTAGAGTGGTTAAAAGGAACAATGGATTCTTTCAAAAGTTTATTTATGTTGGGAGAATGAAAATTAAAATGGCAAAGTTTCAGTATAAGCAAATATAATATTGTTCATGTCTCTTTGTGTCTGTCTCTTTCACTCTCTCCCTCCCCCCTCTCTCTCTGCATGCGCACTAAACCCTGCATCCAATGGGGTCTAAGCTAATAACTGATAAAAAATGATATTGGGATTAGGTTGGTTTGCTTTATAAGAACATTTACAATGCATTTCTGGTATAAAAATTGTATTGGAAATAAGCAGATGAATTAAATTGAATTGGAAAAATCATCATACACTTAGAAAAATTTGGGGGGTAGTACTCCTGGAATTCTGAGTGTGATTCTGATTATTGTACTAAGAAAGATGCCGAATTAGAGAAAATACTGAGGAAGGCAACATAGATTCTGAGCAATTCTGCTAGCATGAATGATTTCACGTTTGGGACTGTTTTTTAGGTGAAAATAAGTAAATAAAGGAAAAAAAATATTTATGAATGGTCTGGAAAATGCATAGGAAGATTTTTTTTATTGTTTGTAATGAAATTGAACAATGAATTTCAACAAAAATGAGAAGATGTGTGTGCATTGCCTGTTTTAAATCTTTTAATTGATCTTTGACATAAAGATAGGCCCTTAGAGCAGTTTATAACACTGCCTTCTTCAGTTTCCACTCTGTAAGTTGGAGTGAAAGAAAGTGGCTGGTCAAAAGTCACTCAATTCCCTAATCCAAGAGTGGACTGAAATTAAGATTCTTAAATTAGGAATAGTGATATAGTTTATGCCCTTTCCTAACCAATGAGACAAGAAGATAAATAAAAAAACACATTTTGAAGACTTGTGAACTCCTCATATCTTATTTCCAATCATAAAATTTTGATATATATATGGCCTTTATCTTAAATTAGGGTATGTTTCTGTAGCCTTAATTCAAACTTTGGTTCAGCTGGTCTAGCTGGTAGCACCTGGTAAGGGCCCCTTTCGAGGGTTACAGGAGAAGATGATCAACAGGTTTGAAGGTGGAAGAGGGCTCTATGCCCCAAAGGCAGATAAAATGGCAGAACCATCTTCTAGGAGAAGGGAAACCTCCACTGCCTTGTGGTTATATCTACTACTGGAAAATGCTTCAGGAATCAACCTTGAGGCAAAATCCGTGATTGTGACTGTGTATAATCACGTTCTGGTAAGTCCTCTGACACAACTGGAACCAATTGTATTGGCTCTGCTATTCCACTGGACTATTTCAGCGATGTGGAGAGGGGGGAATCTGCTGCTTGGGTAACAGTCTATCCTATATATTAATCTACGCAGGCCTCGTGCTCTGGAGAGGACACTCCAGCTTTACATATAGCATTGAAACAATATGGAAAGTGGCAGTTACCGGTTATAAGTCTTTGCTTGATTGGCATAGAGTGTGACACCAGGAGCGGTGGGAGAGGTCATTGTACCTCATTGGGCAACTGCTGCCCGCCTTAAGCTGGGCAGCCCCCAGCCAGTAAGCTGCTGCCCCACCACAGTCTGCTAACCTCACAGGGTGCATGGGGCTTAGGGTCAAGCAGATCAATAACTCTACACCATGCAACAACCATAAGAAAACTTTAGCCCGAAAGCTGGGCACTTGGAATGTTCGGACAATGACCCCCAGCTTTTCTGACGATTTGCAAGAAATAGATGTACATAAGACAGCTGTCACTGACATGGAGCTGGACATTGTTGCCCTCCAAGAGGCAAGGCTGTCAGACTCGGGATCTGTTAAGGAGATAAACCTCTCATTCTTCTGCCAGGGAAAACCATCAAATGAGACTAAGGAATAGGGGGTTGGCTTTGCGGTCAGAAATATCCTACTACGATTCATTACTCCACCTGTTGCAGTAGAATATTAGAAAATATTCAATTTTTTGAAGTTATTTTGAGAATTATTTGAAGAATATAAGCTACCTAAAGTCATTTGGGAGTGTATGGCATCTGAATTTGTCAGATTAATAAAGGTAGAGTTGTGATTTTTTTTTTTTTTGATACAGAATTAGGGATTGGCCAAGAGTAGCTAAATGGGGAAGCAGTAAGATAGCTAAATATTATTGAGAAAATATATCTCTTCTGGAAGAAGAAATATTTGATCTCAGGATTTAGCTTTTCCCTTTCTGAAGTCATCCAGGGTTTCAGTTTTCCTATCTGGAATAACGTAAGATCAGAGTTAGAAATGAAAGATTTTCAAGGGTTTGGTTTGTTCTTTTGAAAGACTCTTCCAATGCTGGTATTTACAGTAGCATTATTCCTATGAATCATTTCATCCTCAACTTTTTTATGCATGCAGATGAACCGTCTTGAAGGATTTGTGTTCAGGAAAATAGAATAAACTTCCTGTTTATACAAACTACTTTCCCCCCTAAATTTATATATGTGTGTGCTGAATAAAGCTTAGTTAAGATGCCAAAATCAGAACTGCTTACCCCACTAGGAGCTATTCTATTTATTCTAGTTTGCTCTATTCATTTATATGCCACCTCGGTGACTAGATAACTGTAGACAACTGATATGTTAAAATAACAAAGTACAAATAATGTGTTAAATAAGAATCAAGCAATCATAAATATAGTTAGGGAGAATGGTTATAACTCAGTTTAGAGTTATAGAAAATCAGAATGCACCTTCAGGGTTAAGGTTAGGGTTGGAATTGCCTCATTTTGCCCTAGTGCATTGTGTTTTTCCCGGTTCTGTCAAGTGGGTTTTGAGGCATTGGGGAAAGAGCTGATCATCCTGCTAACAGGAGCATTTTTTCTCTGAAAAATTGCATTTTATTTTATTCTAAACAACTTCTGTATAATTCATGTTTTTGAAAATATTTGCATAGAAATTACTGAAATTATTCAATTGCAGATGTGTCCTTCTGACTAGCAGTTCCCAACCTTTTGAGTGCCAGGGACTGGTTCCAGAGAGGGTGGTTTTTTCCGTAGACAGAGAGGTGTGGTTTTGTATTGGAAACTTTTTTCATTTTTAAGAAATTTCACAAAATCACATTAAAAATCAAAAAGGTTTGGCAGTTTCAAAAGTGTAACTCAGGTAACTCAGGTGTTCCAAGTTATTCCAAGGAAAGATAAGTACACATGTATTGGTTTATGTGCAAGAGGGGATGAATTAGACCAGTGATGGCGAAACTTTTCGGCACCAAGTGCCCAAACTGGAACACGTGTGCGTGTGCACCAGAGCACCGGAAACCCGAAGATCAGCTGGCCAGTGCACATATGCCTGTTTTTTGGCCATCTGGGGGGCATTTTCAGGCTGTTTTCTGGTGCTCTGGTGCCGGCGAAGACCAGCTGGCCAGCACACATGTGCGTGCCAAAAACCAGAAGAGCAGGTGATGACGGTGCACATTCCCACAGAGAGGGCTCTGCATGCCAATTCGTGGCACATGTGCCATAGGTTCGCCATCACGGAATTAGACCACGTACAACACACACAATAACGTAAAAAGAAAAAAAAAGATACTGGCTGTGTAGAGCAAATGACACAAATATTTAAAGTATAATTTTTGTTTTATTTGTAGCTAACACAAAATACACTTTGTCATATACTTGGGTTAGCCAATAGTGTTCACAAAAATCCATTGACCTTTTTTTAAAAAAAATAAGCAAATTTTCATGTGTTTTCCTCATGCAGAAAATGATACTGTACATTTTTAAAAGATAGTTTAATTAAATTTACAGCATATTGCAGAAGCTTTTCTTTCTTAATAATCTAGTGTTTTGGCTTTTTTCTTGTTGCATTCAATTAATAAGATGTTTTTCCTGTACAATAAAGAGGATTGAACTAGTTGATCTTCGTGATCTCTTCTAAGTCTATAATCCTCTGTAAACATAAATCTATTTTCTAGAATTACTATAAAGATACAAAGTATGCTAGCACCAGTGGATTTTAGTGAATGGAAGTTGTAGGCTTTCATCTCAACCAAGATAAACTATGGATTTGGCTAATGAAAGGAATAAATTCAAAATTTGCTCATAAGCCTTGCTTCTGGAGGATCTGTCACACATTGAATGAGTGATAGAATTAACCTTGCTTTTAAATATTGGTTAAACTATGTTTTAATAAAAGTTATTTCATAGAAGTAGTTCTTGGAATTGATTTTCTTCAATATATGTATTATTTAGCAGCAGTGATTGTACTGTTGTCATAATGAATTTGGAGACACTCCAAAACCAGTGTTAAGGAAATTTAAACTGTGAATACATTTCTGAATAACCACCTTATTTCACGTAAGTGTTTTTGAATTTTTATGTCAAAATTTGTAATCAAAGACCCATTTGGTAAACTCCATTAAAATACAATAATGGATTATATATTTTGATATATCTTTGTAGAGCAGTTACACAGTTGGTAATTATGTAATTAATATTTAATATATTTGACAAATTAAAAAAACTTACAAGTAAAATTGTTTTCATGGTATTTCTAAAATACATTCTAACATTTTAGGTTTTGGCAAATATGACAATTAAAAAAACCACAATGCTCTTGAATTCCTTTGAATACTATATTATGATGCCATGAAATGTTCCTTTTTCCAAATTGTATTACACTAAAATACAGTATTTTTGATTATTGGGGACAAATGGCAATTGTGATTATGTTATGCTGTAACACAATGGTGGAATTCACTTAACTTCCCTACCAGTTCACAAATGTAAGTGGGCGTTCGTTTTGCTCGCCCACACCACATTCTGCGCATTTTGCAACTAATCAGTTTCTTGAAGGAACAAACATGCAAATATCAATGGCAGACAGGTAAACTGTGGTAACGGCAGGATCAGAGGCTTTATCTTCCAAGCTTTTGGACGCGTGCTGGAACCCATTAGATTGATTATATTCCATTACTGGTTCGGCCGAACTGGGAGCAACCCACCTCTGGTTTAAGTCAATTTAACCACTGACTCAAAAATCTAAAGTTTTATTTAGAAAATACAGTTTAAAATGCTTTGTTTTAATAGACACACACACAGAGAGTATGTATGTTTGTATGTATGTATATAGATAGGTAGATTGATTGATTGCAATAATCGAGTCTTCCTAATCAGCAGTTATATGAGTATGTAGCCCTAACGTGCAAAAAGGTGTTACTATTATTTCTGACCATCCAAGGCCATTTTAATCTGAATGGAAAATATGTTTTGGGACCCCAAGGACAGTAATTAGCAGTCACTTCAGAGTGACAGAGCAGAATTACCATTGTAATGGTTTAGTCTAAAGATAAAAGGATTGAATTTGGGTCTCTCTGCTTGCCAAACGAAATCAGTTGCCATGGGATTTTTCAAATAGGCATTCCCTTGAGTGATTTGAAGGGTATGAATAAACTCATAATAAATTACAGGTTTTAAAGGAGCAATCTTTGCTGTCTTCGGCATAGACTGAGCAGCAAGCAGCATGGGGGCTTTAAAGAAAATGCTTACATAGAGAAGTTGAACCATGCTTCAATGCAGGCTTATTAATGCTAAACTTTCTGCTTAATGCTATACACTATAGCAAGCCCAATTCAATACAGTTTGTATCAATTCCTTTGAGTAAAAAAATCTGATTGCTGTAGTTGTAAATTAAATTATCTTGCTGAATTAGATACCTTTTCAAGAAATTACACTTAAAAGATCTTTATATTGTTTCAGCAAACATTAATTTGATTTTAACTTTCCCCTTTGCATGTAATAGTTATTAGACATGCCAAATGTAACTGAAGGATACTAAAAGCTTTACAAGTAATCCTTGACTTAAAACAGTTTGTTTAGTGACTATTCAGAGTTACAATGACATTTTAAAAAGTGATTTATGACTGTTTTTCCACACTTAAAACTGTTGCAGCATTCCCATGGTCACATGATCAAAACTCAGATGCTTGGCAAATTGGTTCACTTCCAATTTCGTGTCATAACTTCCCAAATTGTACTTTCTTGTTGATAAATTTTCCAGAGATTCTCAGGAATGTTAAACATACTAATTTTCTTATAGTTTTTGCATTTATTTTATTACATTTGGCTTTATGTAAGGGAAAAGTAATGCTATTCTTCCATTGATAAGATAATCTTCACATTTGTTAATCATGTTGTAAAGACATTCCAGAAGAAAACTATATTTTAACTTTTATGCAATTACACCATCTGCAACTACAACTGTACAATTTTTAAGATTCTCACAGCAATTGTGACTTCCTTTTCATCATTTTTCAATAACATTATTAGCATGTGTAATGCATTACTACCACACCCATTCAGATCTCTAAATTACTTTTTTCAACATTCACTAAAGATGGATTCTTCCCAATCATTGTATAAGTTTTAATTTTAATCATATTTGCTCTACTAGATATTTCATGTATATATCATTTCCTAAATAGTTGATTTATTGGCATCAAAATTGCTCTGTACTTATTATCTCTTTATCTGAACTGTTCCTAAACTGTTCCTGTTTGACTATTTACAGTTATTTTTTCTCCTTATGCATCTCATACTTGTTTTTACAGTACAATAATTCTCCATAGTTGGTGAAGATAGCATCCAGGAATGGTTAACTCCATCTGTCATCCAATCGAACTGCCTCTGCAATCTGTGAAGACACACCTCCTCTGGTAGCTCTTAGACAGCTTTTAGACTCAATCTATCTTAGGACAAGACGTGTGTTTAATATCCCTTCAATTCCTGAATACTTCTACTCCATCAATAACATCTGAGAAAGGCTTAAATATGAGGCTAGCTCCCAACAGATCAGATAGGGCAGCCTCCCATTCCAGCAGCAAGGATTTTTGCCTAATTCTGCTGAGGGCCATGAGGCAATAGTCCCAGGCCTCAAGGAGGCCAGACAGACCTGTAAAGAAATCAGCACCATTTTCAGAGTTGCAATGATTGGCACCATTTTGAGAGCCGCGAAGACAAGGTGAGAACTTGTCGCCATTTTCAACAGCAACAAATTTGCCTGGGGACACATTAGCGTGGCACAGAACCCCTTTTAGAGCCTTTCAGCCTTGGTAATCTAAAGGGCTGAGATTTCACTACCCATATTCTGCAAGGCTGCAGAGATGAGGCTTGTGCCAGCAGTGCTTGCCACATGGCATTTTAAAATGGTGGACGCCATGCAGAAGCCATTAGCTTGGGTATCAGAAACCCCTCAGCTCCCTCCCCTCACAGAGAGCAGATGGCATGGCCCTCAGGATCGAAGCCTGCCAGGAAAAGACAAGCCTCTGAGCCCAGGTTGAGAGGGCATTCCAAGAAGGGGTTCATGCTCCCTCTAGAGTCCTTTCATTCTGCCTCTCCCAGCTAGGCCTCGTTGTCAGGAGAAGAAGAAGCAAGCAGAGACTCAGAGCTATCGGATGACGAGGGCTTAACCCCTGATCAACCTGCCTTTGTGGGTCTTTTCTGGCCTTCCTTATTCAGGTCCTTTCTGTTCATGGCCAGAAAGGTTGCCAATATGGGAGCCAGCAAGGCAAGACAGGTCACTGAAACACCAAGTTCAGTAGACCTGGCAGACCCTCTCTTCTCAGAGCCCGCAGTAGAGAGGGAGGTAGTTCCATCTCCCAGTTTATTCCTGGATGTAGTGCAAAGACATTGGACATCCCCAGGGTCGGGACCCCTTCCCAACAATCAGGATAGATGGTTCTACAACATAGTCTTAGAGGTCCCTGTAGTCAACGCCCCTGTAGCAGCATTGTCAGTGCCATCAGTTATGACAGGTTTGCCAGAGGAAGCCCTTCATCCGGAAGATAAATTCAGAGCATACTTAGTGAAAGGTAACCAGACCACTGCCTAGGCAGTAAAGGCTTCTATGGTGGCCTCCTTTTTCAATAGAGCTTAATTGCTCTGGCTGAAACAGCTTCAGGACAGGATTCCTCCTGGGGATATTAGATCACACCAGGATCTTAACAAAATAAAGGCGGCAATGGAGTTCTCTGTGGATTCATCCCTGAGTGCAGCAAGGTTTGCATCCAAATCTATTGCTTCTTCTATAGTGACTAGATGTCTCCTATGGCTCTGTCAGTGGTAAGTAGATGCCAGACATAAGTGGAGAGTCATATCCACTCCCTTCTCAAGCGAACAATTATTTGGGAACTCCATAGAGCCACTACATTGAGTCCAGGGATAAACGCAATATTCTGCTATCTCTCTATTGGCATGTTGAGGTTCGACCTCCTTCCTACTTTCACCACTCACCCTTTTAAGGGTTGGACGGGGATTCAACATCTCCCGTCCACAGAGACAACTCCCCTCCAGGCAGGGTCAGCAGCAGGACAGGGCAGGTAGAAGCAGCCAGTGGTTTCCACACAAGAGATCCTTCAGGGGTGGGGGAGGTCACTCCTTTCGATGTAAAAAGTGACTGCCTAGAGAACCTTCCCATTTGTGGCCGATTGGCTTTCTTTACCAACCAATGGGAGAAGATAATCACAGATGCCTGGGTCAGGGAGACAGTGAAATTTAGCCTCTCCCTAGAGTTTCTCTCCACCCCTCTGAGGTTTTTCAACATGTGCCCCATGGAATTGGCAATCTAGCACCTTCTGGAGATCCAGGAGATCCAGCCAGTTTCAGAGGAGCCATAGGGCCAGGGATTCTACTCCTTCCTGTTTATCGTCCCAAAGACCTGGGGGGTGGTGGTGGTTGGCGAGCCATTCTGGACCTCAAACGTCTGAATCGCCACATTGTCTACCGGTGGTTCAAGATGCACTCACTCCAGACCATACTAGAGGGCGCAGGAGGAGCAACTTCCTCACAGTGGATCTCACAGACATACCTGCATGTGCCCATTCTTCCCGCCTACAGGCAGTTTCTCCGCTTCTATGCGGGGAAGCATTTTCAGTACAGGGCCCTCCCCTTTGGCCCCTCATCAGCCGCCAGGGTGTTCACCAAGCTGCTTGCAGCATTAGCATCTCCATACCAGGCAAGTCAGGATCCATTGCTATATTGATGAAATCCTACTCCAATCCAGATCAGTAACCCAGACAGAAAGAACTGAGAATCACCCTTCAGGTTCTCCAGGACCAGGGGTTCTCCATAAATCTGGACAAAGGCCACCTCAACCCGACAACCCACCTCCTCCACCTGGGGGAAATCATAGACACTACAGAGGACATGGTCTACCTCTCCCAAGAGCGCCAGTCCAGTCTTCAGGACCTAGCAGACCGTCCCGCTGCTGCTACTCTCCAACTGTTGGGGAAAATGGTGTCCTGTTTCTTCATCGTACCGTGGGCTCGGCTCCACAGCAGATACCTCCAGTGGTTTCTTCTCCCACATCAGAAAGCCAGTAGGAGCTGCTCATCGGTCAGAATGCAGGTACCGCCAGAGGTAATCACATATCGGGTGGTGGTTGTCCCTGGCCATCTCCAGGGGCTCACAGTTCAAGGAGCCGGACCGCCTGGCATTGACAACAGATTCCAGCCCCTTTGGCTGGGGAGCACACTTATAATCAATGATGGCTCAAGGCCAGTGGTCCCAGCCAGACCTGAGCCACAACATAAATTGGCTGAAATTTTGGGCAGTTCATTTGGCCTTTGTCCACTTCCAGGAGAGTGTGGCCAACAAACATAGCCTAGTCCTCACAGACAACATGGCCACAAAGGTCCATATCAACTGCCAAGGGGGGGGGAACACTCCGATCCCTCCTACAGGAGCAACTGGGTCTCTCCGAACAACTGGGTCTCTGGGCGGAGACATATCTGCTGTCCATAAGGGCAGAGCACATCTTGGGGGTGGCAAATGTAAAGGTGAACTGGCTCAGCCGAACCCCAGTTGATCACACAGAGTGACGCCTGCACCCAAGTCTATTCCCGGACTTGACCGAATGGTACGGACTCCTAGTATTCAATCTGTTTGCCACCCCAGACAACAGCTGCCAGGTATGCAGTCCCAGGGAAGAGGAAGTAGATGCCCTGCACTGTCTGTGGCCTCCAGGACTGTTACATGTCTTTCCTCTTCTTCCACTCACCCAGAAGGTCATCATGAAGATGCTGGAGGAGGAGGCAGAGCTCTAACTCCTGGCATCCCACTGGTCCAGACGGTTCATGGATCTGTTGAACCTTTCTGTGGCTCCCTATTGGAGGATTCCAGCAACCAAGTTTTTGCTCAGCCAGGGGTCTCTCGTCCACCAATTGACCGCCTAGAGATTGAGTGGAGGGTCCTAAGCACAGACAATCTATCCATGAGGGTCATCAGGACAATCCAGGCATCAAGGCGGTCTTTGATATATGATGCCACCTGGAGAGCCTTTTGCCGCTAGTACTCAAGCAAGGACCTCATACCCTCTGAGGCTTCCATTCCTCGAGTCTTGAAATTTCTCCAGGAAGGACTTGTCTCCAAATACTCTCAGGAGACAGGTAGTGGCCCTCTCCTCTTCTAAGTTGCGGGCCTCTAGAATCCTTGATTCGCCACCTTTTGGTTTGACGGTTCTTGAGGGGTGCCACCAACCTCAGACCTCCAGTTGTCTACAAATATCCAACTTGGGACTTGACCAAAGTGCGAACTCCCTTACCGGGGCTTTGAACCCTTGCGGACTACCTGTCTACACTACCTTTCCCTCAAGGTGGCGTTCCTGGTGGCCCTCACATTGACCAGATGACTTTCGGAACTGGCAGCCTTATCGGTGAGGCACAACCTCTGTGTGTTCTATTCATACCGGGGGGGGGGGGTGTTGCAGCTGGACCCATTCTTTGTCCTGAAGGTAAACACAAGGTTTCACAGAGCCCAGGAGCTTGTGTTGCCCAACTTCTGCCCTGAACCAGTCCATCCTCTGGAGCGGAAATGGCACATACTGGATGTGTGGAGAGCCCTCCGTATCTACATTAGGAGGACCTCTTCGCTGAGATGTAGGTTGTTGGATCAGGGCCTTCATTGCAAAAGCCTACAAATTGCAGTCATTACCACCACTAAGACATATTACTGCCCACTCTGCACTCCTGTACAGCCACGACCGCGGCATGGACAACGCTGGCCTCGATAGAAAAGGTCTGTTGAGCTGCCACATGGGCCTCTCCATTCCCGTTTATCTGCCATGACAAGTTGGATAAGGCTGCCTTTGGAAGGCGGGTTTTACAGACAATACACATTGCTCAGGAGGCTTCGGCCCAGACAACGGCCCACCCGTAAGGACAAGCCAGGCTTTGGTATGTCCCATTCCTGGATGCTATTTCCACCAACTATGGAGAATGGACATTGGTCTTACCTGAGACACCCATTCCCATGGCGGTAGAGATAGCATCCAGCCCCACCCAGATACGTATCCGGTCCTAGGCCTGAGAGGAGACATTTCTTCACTATCACACCATTACATCAGTCTGCAGCGATGCCTTCGTCAAAAGCTGGCAGAGCTACCAGATGAGGCGTGTCATCACACCTTGCAGACTCAGTCCGATTGGATAATAGATGGAGTTAACCCATTCCTGGATGCTATCTTCATTGTCCAGAGAACAGGCTCCTCAGGTAAGACCAACGTCCATTTTAAAAATATTATTTCTTTCACTTTGTCATTCCAAAAGGAATCCCTTTTCATATAGTTAACTCCACATATTTCTGTAACATTTCATCACATAATTGTTTGTAGGATAATTGTCATTTAAGCAGAGCTCTTGGTTATATCAGAAATGTTATGTGGTCAGAGTCCATCTGAAAATAATACATATTCTTTCCATGAACAGCAAAAAAACCCAACAGCCCACCATTCAAGATCTTTTACGTTTTTATCATAGTTTTATAAAGTAACAAACTAATCATGTCCTAAGGAATTTCTGTTACCATAAATTTGTCATCCAGTTGCTCTTAATAAATAACACTAATGCATCTACAAAACCAGTTTCAAAACTATTTTTTCACTGCCTAGAGTTAACTGTAAACATGTTCAGTGTTTGAATTAATGTGCTAAAAATTTCAAAGGATAATTTTCCTTCCCTAAATCTTCTATTTTGTTATGTGAAAATTGTCTTATTGAGCAACCCTGGGTGGCTATTATTAGGTAAAATATGAAATTGTACTGTGTAACGTTATTGTTATTAATAATAGTTGACACTAAGAATTTAGGATAAGAGCCAATAGTGGATTGTAAATATGGTATTTTATGTTGTGGAGAGCATACCCTCCTTAAAGGTTGCAGAAAGGTGATCGCTCCTGGGAAGGAAAAAACCTTGGTTGCAGAAGATTTTAACAGTGGAAGACATTTTCCATGTACAAAGTAGCTCTTAAAATAGCTTATGAGATTCAGGTATGTTTTATAAATTATCCTATAAATACCTGTTAGGTTCTTTTTTAATCTTGGCGGTTGGAAATAATATACAGTATATGGGAAGCAATGGCAGACTATTGGGAAGTCAAAGTCGGTGGCAAAAAAAGGATCCACTGAATTAATCAGCTCTCTGAACTACTTTGCAGATTAAGAAGAGAACCTTCAGAAGGACATGCTTTATTATACTAGGTGATTTTCATTCAATCATCAGAGAAAGAAGTTTTATGTAACTTTAAGAATTAAAGGAAAAACATTATTTGAAAATAAGCAGCAAAAGGGGTGACAAGATTGTTCATTTTGAAACTTTTAAGCAGACTAAGGGGCCAAATTGACTGGTGATAAGATTTTGAAATGATTAACAACATACTTGGTGTGATTTGTTTAAAATCCTATTAAAATATATGAATGTAATGTAAGAAATCTTTTTCTGGGAAAAGTTGTGGATTAGAAAGAAACATATAAAACGAGACCTTGAAAGATAGTTACTAGAGGGAGCCAGAAAGAACTAAGAATTATAGTTAAAGGAGAAGACCCATTACAGAATGGAAAAAAATAACTCTGGAAATTATCAAGGCTATTAAGCAACAATGAAGTCAGAACTTTCTCTTAAGATTATCCATAACTATAAAAAATTGTTCAAAAAATGAGAAAGGAAAAGAATACTATTGAGAATCAGACTATTGGATATGGATAGTAAATGGACAGGATACAATAATGATATTGACAAAAATGCTATGCAAGACTTTAAAATGAAACTGACTGATGTTTTAATAACTAAAAGGGACAGACAAATAAATCAGAAAAGTAACGGATGTGTGGATATCAACTCAGAAAAGTGACTTGGACACCTTTTTTATTTGAATTTACCAAAGAGATGTATTGTAATTATGAAGGCATAAAGAAATGAGAAAGAAAATGAAATCAGTTTTTAGGACACTATTTAAAAGGAATACATATTAAAATGGAAGAAAAGTGTTAAACTTGTGAAACAGATGTTAAAAAGAGGAGATGAAGAGAAGATGATAAGAAATTAATTTATAGAACAGTATTTGAAGGGATTAAATTTCAATATGTTGTTTCTGGTATTGTAGCTCAATATAATTTTTCTTGATTAAGTTTGAATGGTGAGGCTTTAAAGATTTGTTTATATATAAGTGATAAGACCTGGCACAAAGTTTTTTTGTTTAGAGAAAATAATAAGTTACTGTGAAATGGAAAGGAATTTGAAATTAATTTACTTGTTTAAGGTCAAAATACAGTTATTTCTGGCTCTTAATAGATTTGCTGATTAAGAATGAATGATGAGGATTTATTATTTATTAATAGATAAAAGATGAGATATGGGATAGAAAGGATTTTGGTTGAAATCTTAGAGAAGGTGATGTTGCTGAAATTGTACTTGTCTTGATGAAGGGATGTGACATTTATATATATTTCTTTATATATTTTTTCTTCTCCCTCTACCTTTTAAATTTTGTCTGTACTTTTTATTTTTTATTTTATTTAAATTTTTATTTTATTTATTTATTTATATTACTTTTTTCCTTTTTTTCAGGAATTTGTATACTCTGTGTGTATGTTCGTATTATTTTTTTCTTTGTATTTTTAAACGTCAATAAAGAGTGTGTGTGTGTGTGTGTGTGTGTGTGTGTGTGTGTATGAATGATTATTAAATGGGCTTTATTTACAACTATAAGAAAGCAGCCTGATTTTTTTACTTTCTGAAACAGTGCTGGATAATTAAATCTAGCTGAGAGGCTAGATTTAATGCATCTATGCAAACATACATACATATAGAAAATTATTCCCAGCAATATAAAGAAGACAAAGTGGAACTGAAGATTTTGAATGTAAAGTAGCTGAGTGACACATCTGCTCCTTAGAGAGAAGTCATACAGTTTTGTTTAGTCCTCTGTATTAAACTGACTGTAAAACCTTTGCCAGAAGTAATATGAGCCAAGACAGTCCAACAGAAATAGCATTAACATCTCATCCTGGAATCTACAGGCTGTCAGCAATAAAAAGCTGCAGGAAAAAAACTTGCTTAGATTTACACTGAAAGTCATGTTGGCATAGTTTCCCAGACTGGAAACTGGGAAACTATGAGTTCTACTATGCAATTGGAATGAAGCCAGCTGGGTAAATTTGGACTAGTCACTCTCATCTCTAGGAAGAAGGCAACCACAAGCCACTTTTGTTCTTCTTGCTAAGAAAAGTGCACGGATAAGTCCATGCAGTAACTACCGTATATACTCGAGTATAGGCCGACCCGAATATAAGCCGAGGCACCTAATTTTACCACAAAAAACTGGAAGTTATTGACTCGAGTATAAGCCTAGGGTGGGAAATGCAGCAGCTACCGGTAAATTTTAAAAATAAAAATAGATACCAATAATGTTTTTGAATATTTATTTCAAAGAAAAACAGTAAACTAGCGGTGTATTCAATGAAATACTTCACTCACCTCATGATGCTGATGTCCCGCTGTGATGATGATGTCCCGTGCAGCCGCGGGAGCGATGTCCCGCCTCCTATGACACACGGCACAGTGATTCCTATCATTGGATCACTGTACCAGAGGAGGTGGGACATCGCTATGTGGCTGCTTGCCATAACAAGGAGGAGGTGGGACATCGTTGCAGAGCGGCAGGAGGGGGAGGAAGGGGAATCGTAAGACAGCCCTGCATTACATTAGAAGGTGAGGAGGGGGGATGGTGCAATGCGCGCTGCGCGGCAAACTGACACAGAGGGAGGGGAAACTCACAGGGGCACTGGGCCATTCACGAGTGTCACCCAGCGGCATGGCCCCGCCCCTTTTTCTCCTCCATTTCGGGCAAATTTTTCACTGACTCGAGTATAAGCCGAGGCGGCTTTTTTCAGCCCAAAAAGTGGGCTGAAAAACTAGGCTTATACTTGAGTATATACAGTAGGTGTCAGTGTTCCCAGGTAAGCCAGTCACATCCAATTATGGATTCAGTCTAGATACTGAGAGAAATTTTCTAACAATAATGGCTATCAAACAGTAGAATAGGCTATTTCATAAAGTGGGAAATTCTCCTTCACTGGAAGTCTTTAAAAGAAGCTGAATAACCAATCTTTAACAAATTTTGCACTAAGTACAGAATTGGACCAGCAACTTCTGAGAGTCTTTCCTGCTGAAAATTTCCTGAAGTATAGATAAAGGCTTTATCTAGAGAAGTTCATGGTCTCTACCCAAACTTTACTAATGCTTCTTAGATTATGTTGTGTTTGCTTAGCTATTTTGGGGCAACAGCACACTCAAGAACAAATCTACTGCCAAAGTACTGTGCCCAACAAGTGACACTCTTTCCTTTCTCTGTTCTTTGCCTCTCGCAGGCAGAGAGTTCCTGAAATGTAAAATTCAGTCACTCTGTCATGGTCGTTCTCAAGAGTTGGGAGTCAGGATAATAAAGCATATTTCTCACTCCATCATGGAAGAGGTTGCAATAGGAGTAATTAAAAAGGACAAAATCTCCACCTCCTGCCCCATCCCTGAACCAGTAGTTCAACTGTTATCTATAGAGAATCAATTGGAAGGCTTGTACTGTATATAATAGCTATAATGTTGCTATTTCTTGTAATGTAAGCTTCTTCAGAGGAAAATAAGCTATACCATACCTACTTAGCAGTATAGTTGCTTCATGGAAATAAACGGCTTTCATACATTGCTTACAAATATATAAAATGATCAGTTGACTGTGTGATATATCTAAACACTATTTGAATTTAATAGCTAACTTATCCATAGTTTAATATAGCTTTGCAAATCAGCTTCCAAAATACTCCAATTTTCCCATATTTTAATTCTAATACAATCTGTATTAGAATTATTAGGCATATATCATTCATTACTACAATACTTTGTATTTATATCCTAAACATATGGAAGATAACCTTGTTCTGCCACCTGTTACAAGCAATGTAGCTACATACTGGAGCCTTGAAATGCATATCATTCTGTTGCAAATCCACTGTGTTTCTTTGCAGGGAATAAGTGAAAAGGCTTTGCATTCTGCACTTTCAGTGCAGAAAATTTCTCCCAGTTTATTACATTTCCCTGTTGGTTATAAGGGACGGGCTTCTCTTTTTCCCTGGCCAACACAAGAATAAATAAATTAGAAGTGTTTATAATCTGAATCTGCTACAGTCTGCTATCATATTGAAATTATTGTATAATGTTCCAAAATCAAAATTGTTTTTAAGAAAATCACTCTGTGTGCCATGCTGCTTCATGACATTCTGTGATTGGTTTGGTGATTTGGTTAGTTGTTTTTGTTTTTGTTTTTAAATGCTTCCATGCCATGGAGACCTGAAGGATTGTTTGAGGTAGGCAACACAGTAGGGATTATTTATAATAGTAATGTAGAATAAGAGACCATTGAAAGCCTCTCTGTATTTTTCTCTGTCCTACCATATATTAAACAAAATCAAGGCAATATTGTTTTGAGTTTCTTTCTCACACTTTTCTTTTTCATGTCAGTGTAATCTTTTCTGCAAGTTTCCCCTTAACAATTCCTTCCTTTCTTCTCTATTTCTATGGCGAGTTCTGTATTCTTTTACATTATTAAACAGCATAAATGTCATCATTGCTGTCATTGGGTGAAGTCAGTTAGGAGGAGGAGGAGGAAGAGGGGGGGGATAAGGGAGAGCCAGTGAAACACCTGTTCAGCAATTGCAAAGCATTTTTGGCCATGATAAAAAAAATGCTTGCCACATAAATAAGTATAATTGTTGAAATATAGCTATTTTCCCATCTTTGTTGTGGTGAATTCAAGAGTTGTAATAAAAACCATCCTTGTGAGTTTTGTGTATGTTCAACTTTCTTTTTCACATTGGTTGATACATGCAAAGAAATGCTTTTTATAGAGTGTTGCTATGCTTCTGAATTTTCAGATTACTGCATCTGAAAACACTTGTGTTATTTGGTGAGCATTATAATTAGTGCACTGTGAATTTGATAGAACCTTCAAGCCAACAGCCAGATAGTATTTTTTGCTGTTATATTGTGCATGGATTGTTTTATTAATTCATTTCTTCCTGTTCAGTTCTGTGGTTGTTTTTCTAGGCGGGAAATCTACAGGCAATCAATCAATCAGTAAAAATAGATTTTATTATTTGCTATGGTTTGTAAAATGTTATTTTAAAAAATCCCTTGAACACTGTTTTTGTAGGATTGATGCAACATTTGTAAAATAAAAACTAGGTTACAGAATTTATATGATGATTCATAGTATCCCAAAAGTGCTCATTAGTAGGTCCTAATTAAACTAGAAAGAAATGGTAGGTGTTATGTTAAATAGCTCTACCCAAAACAGCAAAGCAACTTCAAAAAAGTTATTTAGATAAGAAAATATTAGATGCACAAATAACTTCATAGGTGTGCATACATGAATGTGAACTAAAAGCTCTCTGAAATATGAATATCTTACCAACTTATTATACGAACTTAAGTTTGTACCTAACATATATACCTGTTCTGACCCCCTCCTCCGTCCAGTAACAAATGCCGAGACAAGCTTAGCTGGAATGCCACAACACTTTATTAGCAGGATTATAAATCTTGGTGGCTGAAATCCCAAACATGAACGAATAGATAAAGAACCTTGGCAACTCCGACAGATACAGATAACAGCTTCTCTAGCGTTGATAATTAAGTTGAATCCTGCAAACAGACTCCTCACAAAGTCCCTCCTTTTATACTATCTTGAGATGAGCCTAATTACAACCACCTGAATCCAATTATTTTTTGTATCTGTGTAGTTGTTCTCTGCCCGCCGTTGCTGGATGTCCAGAACCATGTTTACCAGCCAGTGGTTTGAATACATTTCATTCCTTCTCCTTTCTAAGCTTCTCTTATTTCAGAGTCCTCTCTGATACTGTTTAAAACTCCAGCTTGGATGCAACCTACTGTACTATAAAAGTTTTCTATAAGGTTTTGTATTCTCAATTTTTTAATCAATAAAATGAGTGCAAACTTTTTTATTTGGGCGCCCTTATGGATACCTAGTGACATGTTGGACGTAATTCAGAAAAATTAGTAAATAAGAGATTAAAGAAATGCAAGTAGTGCTTGTTTAATGACTGCCCCCTTTAGCGACCATTTGAAGTTATGATTTCATGGAAAAAGTAGCAACAACAATAGCACTTAGACTTATATGCCACCCCATTGTGCTTTACAGCACTC
Organism: Thamnophis elegans; assembly: GCF_009769535.1. Lineage (NCBI taxonomy): Eukaryota > Metazoa > Chordata > Lepidosauria > Squamata > Natricidae > Thamnophis > Thamnophis elegans. The sequence goes on from NC_045544.1 coordinate 60,735,544, forward strand.
TCTGAGCAGTTTAAAATGTCAATATATTGCCCCTAAAAATCTGGTCCTCATTTTATCAACCTGGAAAGGATGGAAGATTGAGTGAACCTCCAAGCTGTGGGCAGAGTTAGCCTGCAAAGCTGTGCTACCAGGGCTCTTTAGTAACTTTATTATTGATCTTTGCATGACTGTTGCAGCATTCCTGAGGACATGTGAGGAGATTTTGGCACTTTGCAACCTGTGGGTATTTATGATTGTTACTGTGCCTACAAAAACATGATCACTATTTGCAGGCTTCATGGTCAGCTTTCAACATACCTATCAATGGAGAAGAAAGCAGTAAACTCACAAGGCACTATCCCACAGTGTCTCACTTAACAACCATGGGGGATTTGTTCAACTGCATCACTTAGTGACAAGAGTTGCTGGTTCCAGTTGTGTTTCTTAAATGAGGACTATCTGATCCTGTTGTCTGTTCTATAAGTCAATTCCATTGGATAAAATCAATTTCCAATTATAAATTCATGTAATAATGAACCTTATCTTACCCAACAAATAAAAAGCTAATTAACTAGGTGCCTTGCTGCTATATGGACAGCAAACAAATGTAATAAATAAATTGTATCAATAAAGGAGAATGTTTGAAGCTCAAAGTTGAAATGAAGGGGTCCTTGGTGCTCTCTGAACTTGGTTGTTTTCTTGCAGATGTTTCATTGCCCAAACTAGGTAACACCATCAGTGCTAGAAAAGAGTAAGGTTTGCTCTCAGTTTATATTCGATGGCTTGCCCTGTCAGTGTTGGTGGCCTTAGAGGTTTTTTGATTGAGCTGTTTACTGTTGACTTTTTTCCTCTTTGTTTATTTGGCTTTACTTAGTGAGGTCACTGAGAATTTTCTTAATCAGGTTCCCTAATTTTTATATTTCCTTTTAGTTTACTGGGATGTAAGTTTCTTTATCTTTTAGTATTTCTTTTGCTTTTTAGACATAAATAATATCCATAGATATTATCAATGAGAGCCAAGGTGGCGCAGTGGTTAATGCAGCACTGCAGGCTACTGCTAGATCAGCAGGTCAGCGGTTCAAATCTCACCGGCTCAGGGTTGACTCAGCCTTCCATCCTTCCGAGGTGGGTAAAATGAGGACCCAGATTGTTGGGGGCAATATGCTGACTCTCTGTAAACCGCTTAGAGAGGCCTGAAAGGCCTATGAAGCGGTATATAAGTCTACTGCTATTGCTATAGATTATGCAAAAGAGACAATCAACAAGCCAAAAAGAGAACAAAAAATCTAAACACCTCTCCCCCAGCAATCAGCACCCAGATGAGCATAGATTAACTTCAAGAATAACATCAGACCAACAATCAAGTAAACAATACTCAAATCAAGAAACTGCCAAACAAGCCAACAGTAAACAGCCCAACCAAATAACCTCTAATACCACCCCCACGAACACTGACAGGAAAGCCACTATAAACCCCACTCCTTACTAGGACTGATGATGTTCCCTAGTTTGGGTAATGAAACATCTGCAATAACCAAACTCAGAGATCACCAATGATCCCCCAATTAATTATTTGTTAGTAATATACCTAACTTTCAATGTCAACCAAAAATAATATTTTTTGTAAATTATTAAAAAAAAAAAGTAGCCCAACTCACCTCCCAGGGTTGTTGTTGTGGGGAAAATAAGAGAAAGGCGTGTTGGATATGTTCACTGCCAGGAATTAACCATAAACATAATACAGTTGAGATACAAATTAATAAGATGAATAAATTCTTTCCTGCTCACTGTATTTTAATATACTTGGGGCCTGAAATCCAGCCTTCTAAAATTGGTTGTTCAAATAGGGTCAGCCAGAATTTGAGCATTGATGCTGTGTGTCTTGCTGATATTCACAGTTTTCATAAACTGCCAATCTGTGGTAGGTGGAAAACAGTGCAGAACAGAAGGATTTCTTAAATATGCAGAAATATTGTTTGTTTGATTTGGAAGCTTCTGAAAAGCTTGAGTGTAGATCAAGCAAGATTTTCTACTTTTTAAAATAGCAATCTACTTCAGTTAGAGTTAACTATTTCAGTGTAAAGGGGGAAGGGATATATAATACTGTTCCTTTAATCCTTTTATTTGTGATATTACATATAGTTCTTGACTTATGGTCATTTGTTTAATGACAGTTTAAAGGTATGAAGGTGCTGAAAGCAAAATGACTTGCAGCATTCTGGGGTCATGTGATTGCCATTTGCAACCTTCTCTGGAAGCTTCTGACAATTGGGGCGGGGGAATCCAAATTTGCTTAATGACTGTAGCAAGAAAGTTGGGCGCAACTAACTTAATGAACCCATTATTTATAAACTGAAGTTGATTCCCAATTGTAAGAATTAAGTTGTGAACTACTTGTGTACCTCATTAATACCACACCAAATGTCCGATTATAGAAAGGAATTCTATATTTTAAATGCAATTTGCTTTCAGGTACCTACCCTGTTTTCCCGAAAATAAGACCTCCCTGGATAATAAGCCCAATCAGGTTTTTGAGCGTATGCGCTAAAATAAGCCCTCCCCGAAAATAAGCCCACCCCAAAAATATTGCAACATAGCAGTCATGAGGTGACCATGCTTGCCGCCTCCTACACCTCAAAAATACTAAGACCTCCCCGAAAATAAGGCCAGGTGCTTATTTCAGGGGTCAAAAGAAAATAAGAAGCCATCTTATTTTGGGGCTACTATAAGATGAATTTGGGGGGCTCATGGCAGAAAAAGGCTTATCATAATAGGCATGATTAATGTGGTCTGTGTTTTAATTATCTGTCACTATAGTGAGTAAGAGATCTGTGAATGAAGAGGGGTGCATTGGCAACTTTGTAGAGCAGAGATGTGTACTTTTAGCATAATATTTATGTCTAATTGAATCTAAGGAATTGAATCCCCACCCCCACACACACTATTGTAGCTAGTGCATTGCAAAATGCCATTAATTTGGATAATGAAGCAGCTGTATTATTTTCCTACAAAAACATGGTATAACCCACATAATGAATTTAGTTTTAACAGTAGCTATCCCTCGGTATTTTTATGATAATCATTAACATTTTTAAACATCTAGAAACTTTGCCTCACACATCATGCACAACATATTATAGCAAGTCCCCAGATTAAGAATGCCATGGTTTAAGGACTATTCAGATCCAAATGAATAGGCCGTTACTGACCAGTCAACACTGATAATAGACAGGGACCAGAAGATAGCATGGGTGATAGATGCAGCAGTGCCAAATGAAACAACATCAGGAAGAAGAGGTATGAGATGCTGGTGAAGTACCAGGTCCTGAAGGAGGAACTAGAGAGGATGTGGAAAATAAAGTGGTCCCAGTGGCAGTAATAGTACTTAGTCTGTGACTCCTAAAGTGGGAGAGTAGCTCCAATAGATCCCAGGAACAACATCTATCCAAGAAGAATGCAGTGCTAGGAACAGCTAAGATCCTGCCCAGAACCTTCAATTTCCCAGGCCTCTGGTAGAGGACACAAGATTGAGGAAGATACATACCACCATAGGGATGAGAAGGGATTTATTTATATTTACATAGTACTTGGATTATGAAACTCTATTCCAAATTTCCTATGCTTGGAATAAAAGAGCAGATAAAACTTATCTACCATATTTTTCGGAGTATAAGACACCCTCCCCCCCCCAAAAAAGAGGGTGAAAATCTGGATGTGTCTTATACACTGAATACAGCATTTTTGGCCTCCCGAAACCCGACCCTTTGCAAAAATGGACATGCAAAAGGTTTGGGAGGCTTGCAGAGTGCTCCTGGGGGCTGGGGAGAGCAAAAATGAGCAAAAAACAGACCATTTTTGCCCCCCCGCCAGCCCGCAGGAGCACTCTACAAGCCTCCAAAAGTCTCTGCATGTCCTTTTTTGCGTGGGCAAAAAATGGCCTGTTTTTTTCTCGTTTTTGCCCTCTCCCCAGCCCCCAAGCGCACTCTACAAGCGTCCCAAAGCTCTGCATTGCCTTTAAAAAAAATGTGCAGAGGGTTTGGGAGACCTGCAGAGTGCAAAAACCTTTTTTTTTTAATTTACCTCTTCAAAATCATGATGCGCCTTATACTGCTGTGCGTCTTGTAGTCCAAAAATATGGTAATATGTATATGTTTTTAGTGAAAATTCATTAATAATAGAGTAGAAAACATTTTAGATTTTAAAACCAGGTGTACTCTTCCCATAGCAACAACAGACACTTTGAGAAATGGAGCAAGCTTGCTAAAGCTTGACTGGTTAATCTGAAGCATTCTGGATCATCTCTATATAACTACAATATTTGAGTAAACATTAACTTTGTATATAGCTTAATAGATTTTAAGTTTAAAATAAAATGTCTAGAAAGATGGAGCATGTTGTGTCCATCTACTGTTTTTAGAGATCCTTTAAGAAGTTTAGAAATAATAATTTTTAAAGGATGTTTTTATATTTTTCAATAATATGTACTTAACTAGTTTTCTTTCTCAAAATCAGGAATGGGGAAACTTTTTTACCAAGGACTTTGTTCCTTGAGAATAGTCTCTTGGGGGCCCTGAGATGGGCAACATGAAACAAATGGGAGGGAGCTCAGTATTAAAAATAAATGGGAACAGGCACTTTCTCTTTGATCTCTTCCTTTTCCGAATACTTTTTCTTCCCACAGAGCGGGCTGAAGAAAAGGTAGAGCTAACTTTGTTAGAGATGTACACTGAACTTTTGATAATTGTTTCAAAACTCAAGGCAGTGAACACACACAACACTCCTTCCTCTATTTTCCCCCAGCAACAGTCCTGGGAGGATGGAGGGATGATAGTGACTGGCCCAAAATCACCTAGCTGGTTTTCATGGCTAACGCAGGACTTGAACTCACAGTCTCCCGGTATCTAGCCTGGTGCCTTAACTACTAGACCAAACTGGCTCTCTCTATATATACATATGCATACATAGTATGCATAGTATCCTTTTCATTATGCAGTATTTTTTTAAAAAAAAAGTTAAAAAGGGGAATTGAAGACAGGAGATAAGAGAAAAGGAAAGAAACTCTGACTAAATCCAGTTTATATTAAACCTATTTGCTACAACTTTCTATGCTGTTTTGTCGTTCAAAACTATCCTTGCTTTGATCATGTCCATACACCAATTCATACTTAGTCTTTTGTTCTTTAAACTTCTCAGTTTTCTCTTTGAAGATCACATTAACTCCATTGTGCCACTAGTTTCAATTTCTTCCCCTTCATCTCATTTACTCCTTGCTGCTTAAATTTTGCCATTAATGAGAGGCCATTTTAAGATTTCTCTTCCATGAGAAGAATTGGTGGGGGCAGGGGGAGATTAAATATCAGTATCACAAACCACAAGAGGGATTAAACATGCCTAGTAAATATAAGTATCTAAAGCCCCACAAAACACATTTCTAATAATTACTATTTTTTTTAAAGAAACAACCAAATGATTACCGTATTTTTCGGATTATAAGACACACCTTTTTCCCTCAAAAAAGAGGGTGAAAATCTGGGTGTGTCTTATACACTGAATACAGCATTTTTTGCTTCCCAAAACCCCGTCCCCTTCACCAAAATGGCCTTGCATAATCTTTAGGAGGCTTTCAGAGTGCTGGGTGCTAGAGAGGGCAAAAATGAGTGAAAAACGGGCCATTTTTTTGCTCAATTTTGCCGTCCCCTAGGAGCACTCTACAAGCCTCCTAAAGGCTATTCATGCCCTTTTTAAAAAAAGAAAAAATGGGCCCGTATTCACAAAAAATGGGACTTTTGGGGAGGTCTGCAGAGTGCAAAAACTTTTTTTTTAATTTGCCTCTTCAAAATCTTGGTGCATCGTATACTCCGAAAAATATGGTATATAATATACGGTATATAATAATATACGGTATATAATAATATATTTTTCTGATCATTGTTTCAGATTACGATATATCTATCTGATTGATTGTGATTTCAAAGATGAAATGCTTGCATGTTTTGTTTTAAGCTAAAAGAAAAGCATGCAAAAGCATTGTTGCTGATTTTATTGAAATCAGCTCATTCTCAGTTCATATATACACACATACAGTATTGTGTTTGTTTTAGAAGAATGAATCTTTAAAACTGCTACAGTCATTGTACCAGTTTTCTGTAATTGCCAATTTAATAATAGCTGATTCACTAAAATGATGTGCTTCCTTTCTATTGTATTTTTACAGAATTTGATTTAAGCAGTTTCATTTAGTGTTTTAGGCACCAGGCTAGAAAACAGGAGATCATGAGTTCTAGACCTGCCTTAGCAATGAAAGGCAACTAGGTGACCTCAGGCAAGTCAGCCCAAGTCATTTCACAGGGTTGTTGTTGAGAAAATATGAGGAAGGAATATTAGATATGTGTTTTTTTTTAAATAAAAAAAAAGATAGGCAAGATATAAATAAAATAAAATTTAAAATTGGGAATTGGTGAAATGCTGCAATTAAGAGTATGCAGTTAAATGTTCTAAGGATAATATTTACATTTATTGGTGATTGGAAATCCCTTATAGACTTTTGCATAAAAATGAAAAGAAAGGAACTTGTATTTTATGGTTTTGATGATTAGACTGGATAGATTATAGAAAGAGGAGGGTCATGATGTAACTTTAGCGAATGAGGTTAAAATGAACTGTACTTACAATTGCTGTGAAGAATATAGGAAGCCACATCTTTATATCTTTTTACATTTTTTCCTTTTTTATAAATGTTCTTTTTTCTTATTGCACTTTTTGCTTTTCTTTTTGCTTTTCCTTCTATTTTAGTTTGTATTTGTTCTTATTGCTGTTAAAACTTTTCAGTAAAATAGTTTTTAAAATAATATATACTTACATTTTTGCATATTAGTAACCCTAATAAATTATATTTTAGAATGCATACTAACAATATTTATAATACAAGGAAAAAATAGTTTACTATTTGTACTTTGGCCTGTTGATATAGGAATGCTTCGTATAGTTTAATTTTGTAGAAGTTATATCCATTAAAGTTTTCATAACCAAACTTGGCTTATAAGTAGCAAATATGCATGGATTATAATTTTGAATAGGTGTGCTTGTAGACTTCCCTCATGGAAGCATTGGTACTTGTATTGCAATTTGAAGTTTGTTAACCATTCATTTGAGAGTTTTCATTTGGGACTTAAGAATCATTACTCTTCCATTTAAAATTGAATGGAAGACAGATTCAGCCCTTTACGCTACTTATTTTGTACAACTCTGATTCAATAAAAAGTTTCCTATCCTCTTCCAGGTTTGTTTTACCTTTGAAGGAAAGGATTTCATGCATTGTTTTATACATTGAAATTGCTGTCCAGAAGAGAGCAGCCTCTATTACTTTTTTTTTTTTAGCACTGTCACAGTATAGTACAATTGCAGTGGCGTTTACCTATTCTTGAAATCTAATAGGTGCATTGGAAGGTGCAGAATTTTGAATTTTAAAAAAGCATATAAGAAGTCATTATGTGACTAGAGCAGCATCAACATCAATTTCCTTTATGTAAATGTGTTTCAATTTCATATATCACTTAGAACTTGTATCAGGTTCTTTGCAATTGTGCTATGAGATTATAAACTGCTTTTCTAATAATGTACTTCATTTGTGCAGGCAGAGGGAGAAGATAGCCTTAAAAAGATGCAGTTAATGGAACTTGCAATTCTGAATGGTACCTACCGAGACGCCAATATCAAATCACGTAAGTCCTATAGTACTATAGACATTTTCATATGTGTACAAGAATTTCAGTTCTTTATATAGCAAATAGAAGCCGACAAAATATGTTCTAGTTCTTTTTGTCAGTCACATATTTTATAGCCGTTTCAAATATCCTTGGTGCTCATAGAGTACATTTTGTATTTGCCCCATGTGTATTATCTTGCTTTTCAGAGCATGCACATCTCTCTTCATATTTTTATACTTCTTAACGTAGTATACATTGGGCAAAGCTTGCTATTGAAAGAAAGGTATTGCACATATTTTCTGGCATATCTTGTTTTTTCTTAATTAAACCTTCACCAAATAAATTCTCTCTCAAATGTGCTTTTTTTCAAGAGACAACTGGACTTTCCAGGTTTTCTGAACCTCTTGAGAGCTGAAGAAGCTTCTTGGATAAGAAGCAAAATGTCTTCAAAGAAAAATCAGAAAGTCCAGTTGCCTCTTGAAAAAAGTACCTTTGGGACAACCATCACCTGAGTGACTGAGAATCTCATAGACAAAATACATTCTGTTTAATTCAGCTATGGGGCAGAGACTTGGCACCTTCAGGAACGTAGTTCTCTTATACTTTAGGGTGAGATCAGACCGTAGTTCATTCTGTGTAGTATTTTGTTTTCCACTTTCCCTCATTTCTTTTGCTCTGAATACTGAGATCAGTCATATGATAGTAATGATGACTTTGTAAACAGTCTTAGCTGATTCAGCATGTTTTCACAAATGCATGTATTCAGGGATATTTGAAAACTAAATGCTTTCCACTTACTGACTGGATTATATTTTAGTCATGTTGAAACATTAACAGGCAAATCATTGCATTTTGAGAATAAGAATGGTTTATTTAACCACTAATAGATAATAAGAAATCATACTTCACATCAGTGCTTTTTTATATTCAATGAATCACAAAATTGATAGAAATAAAAAGTTTTCTGGTGTATATCGGGCCTACCACAACATTTAGTCTAGACTGTGCCTATAATAGATTCATTTTCTAATGTACACATAGTTGCACTATAATATTAATGGTCTCCAACTTCAGTAATATAGTACATTCAAAGCACATCTTAGTACATTCTTCTCATGCTCCAGATTGCCATTAAGAAAACATGTTAGTATTCCTAAAACTTTGATGTACAGATTAGTTTGTACTTGGCCTTGATCACTGACAATCACCTGTGTTTCCTGTTGGTCCCGAAAGCTTTTGTTTTGAAAGTAATTTATTGATCAACATATGCTGATTTTGACATGTTTTTAGTAGTCAGTTTGATAAGTTATGCTCCAGAGCAAGTACTTGATCTCTCATAGGTTCAAGAAGTAATGTTGTCATGCCTTAAGGTATTTTGCTGTTAGGTATAGAAATATTTCCTAAAGGTATCATCAGGCATCACCATCCCCCTCTTCTATTTATTTGCTTTCGTTAAACTACAGCTCAGAATTATGCCTTTCTTTGCCTTCAGAACTGATTTATTATCTATTCGCTATTGATCAGTCAATAGTTTTATTGGTTTAGCTTCATCTTAAATTTCAAAAATTAAATAGTGAACACACCCCAATTGCTTTTTAAGTTGGTAATTTAAATATATTGTAAAATATATACTTAGCAGTATTTCACTCTGTTTTGATAAATTATTAAAAGTAGGCATTAAACCCAGGAACTCATGGCAATTTAAATATTTTTCAAATAGTGTTAACATATATGTATATTAACATAAATGCTCATTTTTACTTACAGTTTATTATATTTTAGTTTTTTTTATATTACCAACCTGTCTTTAAAGAGAAAAAAGTTACAGAATTGTTTTCCAATTATATTAGATGGGGGGAAATGTAGCAAACGTTTTCTTATCCTTGTCACCACTTGTGCTGTAATTGTTCAGAAAATGGGCAAGAGATACAAACAAATGTTGATACTGTACTTGCTCACTTAATAGAATGTTTACTGGTTAAATTGCAACTGAAAAATGTTACATTGTATATCTAAGCTTCACTGAATTTCTGTGGATTCTGAAATTTCACTTTTTAATATTCCATATGCAATTACAACAGTATTTTCTTTGTTTCCTGCATGCCTCTCAGTCTCATGCAGTCTTGAAGGCATAGGTAATGAAAAATATGTGATCTACATTGAGCTTTTGTGCTGTGTGTTATTTGTTTTAGAAATATATTCTGCCATTTTAAATTGGCTTTTATTTTGCATGTTCATTTTAATCACACTGGGAAATGGAAAGCTGTTGCTTTTGAATGGTGTGCTTTGGCACTGTGTGATCAATGCATGTACTAATGATTTCCTTTTATTTTTCTTCTTTCCTACTTTTCTACTTTCCCCATCTTTTCATGTTTTGCACTGCTGTCTCCATACTTTCTTCTGAATTTCTTTGCTTACTGTAGCAGCCCTTGCCTTTTCTCTTGCAGCAACAGCCCAGGCTCCAAGGATTATCACAGGGCCTGCCCCTGTTCTCCCACCAGCTGCCCTGCGTACCCCTACGCCAGCTGGCCCTACCATAATGCCTTTGATCAGACAAATACAGACCGCTGTCATGCCAAATGGAACTCCTCACCCAACTGCTGCAATAGTTCCCCAAGGACCTGAAGCTGGTTTAATTTACACACCTTATGAATATCCCTACACACTGGCACCTGCTACATCAATTCTTGAGTATCCTATTGAACCCAGTGGGGTATTAGGTAAGTTTCTCCAAGACAGTTTAATTGAATATTATAGGTAGCATGGGTTGTGCCCCATTATATTTGGTGAGATTCTGAAAGTATTTTTGTTTTACTGTCAATGAAATATGCCTCCCTTTTTAAAACAAGTGTGTCCCCACATAATAAGGATATTCGGTTTGAAGAATTACACTTTTTTCTCTGTAGAGGAGATTAGGAGATTGAAATACCTGATATTCTTAATACTTTGGTTCCTTGGTTTTCAGCATGAAGACTTTATTTTAGTATCACTTAGGAAAAGTTAGTGTTAATTTAATATTGCTGTTTTTGTTCATATAACGTTTTTTACTTTTTTTCCTCTGTTTCGATATTAAATGTATATAATGAATTATGTTGTTTTATGTCATTTTTAATACTTGACTGAAAGATAGTTACTGCTGTTGATTATATTCAGGAGCAAAAATATAGTCCAAGTAAAACACATAAAATCTCATTTATTTCAGTTTGAGAAATTAGTTGCAATGGTCTATCCGTTTATGTGAAAGCATGCCTGATTGAACTATATACAATATATTGCTGAATACATAAGTTATCTACCTAGATTACTCTTCCATTGAAATCTATGGGACAGCTTAACCATTGGCTCTTTGGATCCCCGGGCATTTGAAATCATGAATCAATTATTTAATTCCCTATCTTAATTTTTTTAACCTAAAATTAAGCCTGGTTGCAAAGCAGTACATGTCATGCCTACATCCATACTTCCCATTTTCTCTGGGATTGAGAAAGCAGCATAGCTATTTTATATTTCACTGTATTTAAAAGTGCTTTTGTAATACCAATTCTTCTACTATAATTCATAACATATCTTTTACATAAAATAGCTTTTACTTTAAATGAATTACAATTAACAATAGTGTTAAGATTAGTAATTGTATATTATATGCTAGTTCACATTTTCACTTCCTTTGTGAGTTTTTCAAGGTGACAATATTTTCAGGAACACTTTAGCGTAAATAGATATATTTATTTATAATCACCAATAAATGCTTCTTTTCACATTACTTCATTTGATTCAGCCTATAGTAATGAATAACATGAATGTAGCATTTCCATAGATTTTCATAAGATACCATCATATATAATTAACTATGCAATTAATTTATGTTAATTAAATTTTAGGGCTAGACTGTTGGAACTATGCATATAAGGGATTTTTTAAAAAGAATAGAACATCCTGTAATTTTAAATTTTTTAATTATAAAAAATTTATTTTTTTGAAAAGTGATTGCTTTTGTTTGAAATGCTTGCATGCTGTAATTTTAGATATCTATGTCACCTATCATAACTTAAATATAATAATATAGTTTTATACGTAGTATTATTTTATGGCTAATTTTCAGATAAGTTCACTCTTACTAAAGATTTACTAATTTAAGTTAATGTTTACAATTGTGTGTAAATATTCATTTTAATTTTGACACTATTATGTGATGAAGTTAATAGTAATCAAATTTGAAATAGGTGATAATACATTTTATGAATATAAACATTATAATTGTTTCTTACAATACAATATCAGAGTCAAGACACTGCTTCAATGTGAAGAACTGATCATTAAAGTAAATGCCATCTAGTACTTCCTGCTGTATTGTGAAAATTAAGTATAAGTCTAATAAACTATGTGTTAATAAATATTGACTCTAAAATGCTACGTGTTAAAACTATTATTATGGAAATATGCATCTTTATTTTTAGTGATGAATGCCAGCAAGGCTGTGCAAATTATTTGAAAGATTTTCTTTTCATTATGTAAGAACTTTTATCCATTCTAATTGTTAAAGCAGCTGCATCTTTTTTTAAGTTCACAAGCTGTTCTCAGCTATTTTTGCATGCATGTGCATGCCCATCCCTTTCATTCCCCTTCCAATGAGTCCACTTTAATTGTTTGAGAACTTGTGCTTTGTATGTGCCCCTTTTGTTAAAAAAAGATAGAAAACTATTTCAAACAATTTGTAAATCCCTAATTTACTAATATTTTCAGCAAAATATAAAGGTTTAAAAAGAAAAGCAATTTAGGAAAAATGTGTCAATAATTTAGGGAACATTAGAAAATAAATTTATGGGAAGGATTGACAGTAGCATCAAATCTTAGTTGACTAATATTTAATTCCCTTTTATCTTTAGGTATGGCTTTCCCAACGAAAGGCTAAGAATTCAAGAATGGTCTTAACTGAACCTCATCAGAGCTGACTTTTAACAAATGTTTAGTTTTCAGCAGCCTTGAAAAAATGTAGCCTAGCAGTCAGTGACTTACTTGCACTTTTTTTGCACATAGAAATAAAAATGCTATTAATTTGATGTAGCCTATGCTATGGCAAGGTAGCTGTGATTTATGAGTGTATGGTAGTATACTGACTGCTATGTATTCTGTACTATTTGCTTTACTAATCACCTAATTCATTGCAGTTCACAGTTATTGACTTAGTTTTTAAAACAGTCTTGAGGAATCGTGTTATATATTTTTTAAAAATGGTAAAAACTGGAAGTTGTTTAAAAATTAGCAAAGAACCTTCAGTATTAAAATGGCATTATTTAAGATAGTCCTGCTGCAAGGAAGGCACTTCAGTGAATATGTGACTAGTAAAGCTCAATTGTGTTTGGGTCTAGTAGATTTCATGAAATACTGTAATCAAGTTTGTAAATGAATGGATAATGCAGGTTAAGGCCTGGATGTTTAAAATAAATGCAATATTAATCTGCACAGATATAATTCATATATTAAGGTTAAAATTTGAAACTACTGTGCCTTAACTTGTTGCTTTCTTTAAATAGTATTTTAAGAAAGTGATCATTTAAAATCCATTTTAATAAGCCTGCTGTTAATGTTTTATGAAATGTTTTCTAACTGTCTTGGTAATTGCAATTTAACTAGGTGCGGTGGCTACTAAAGTTCGAAGGCACGATATGCGTGTCCATCCTTACCAAAGGATTGTGACCGCAGACAGAGGTTAGTTTAGTTCTGCAGTTCTTGCTTATAAGAAATGCTTTGAGTGTACATGGAAATTTGCAACACCACAACTGGTTAATCAAATTCTCCTTTGACTGTTTTATTGATGTTTATATTAAATTGAAGTGAACATAACAATTTTATGGCAATTTAAAACTACTGTACCCTTTCTATCAAAAATCTATACACAGACAAACACACGGACACACACAAACTTCAGTGTATTGAGTATACAAAGTTATAACTTCCTTTGTGAGCACTATGATTTATTTCAAGTAGGCGTCATTTTATTGTTGGGTTGATATTTGATTTTCCTATGGGACTTCAAATAATTTGAGATATATCAAATTGGTGTTGCAAAATAAAATGAATGGATGAGTGCTTAATAAGGTAGAAGTAAGTGCTATATGTATTTTTTCAGGAGAAAACTGAAGATTCATTTCCTCTCTGTTGACAAGTTGTTTGTGCCTTTGCCCTAAAATCTCTACATTTAACAAGGAGATTAAAAGGGATGTATCTCAACTTTGAGTATGTTTTCCTAGCTTCTAGGATTTAAAAAATGCATTTAGAACTAAAATTCATTTTTTGAACTTACTACTTTTGATATTTTGATAGGCAAAGTAAAAAATATGCTTGGCATGGTTATTGAAGGGAAAATAAATCTTCATTTTCTCCTTTATATCATGCAATTTACATTCCTTGTAAATTTATAGGCTTTTGAATGATGTCTTTTTCTTGTGAGAAGTGACTTCTCGGTTTATTGACATTGAGTTTACTACTGAAAGCAGTGTGACACTTCAGGAACATTTGTTCCACTGTAGTATTGGTTTGGTTTCTGAATTTGGCAACTCAGTTGTGATATCAATATACCTTCCTTAGTCATCAGAGGTATTGTGAGGATTAGATTAGAATGCAAAATTTTAATTCTTGGAGTAGATTTGTAATATTGCACTAGAATAAATTCACATAAGAATAACTTTTATTGCAAAATGATATTTCAAATGCTAAATAAGTATCAGTGCCTTTATTTTTAACTTTTACCAGTTCTTCAGCTCAGAGCATAGGAGTTCATTGTTAGAAACATTCCAAACCAGATAGGTACTTTCTGCAACATTTCAGAAATGCCACATTGTATTTTCAAAGTATTTTCTTTCCTGAAACCCCACCCCTGTTTGTATTGAATCACCGTTATGAATGTTCACTTCTGTGAAAAATACCTTTTGTACATATAATGAGGGAGCAAGATCATGCATTCCTATTTCCATTCTTCTTGGATGCCACATGTGAGTATTGTTTAATGTGAAAAAAAAATGCTATAAACCCACTTTACTTGATTCTCCTCTTTTGCCAATTATTGGGCGCATGTGGATATCTAAAGATAACGGAATCAGGACAGATATATCAAGTGGAATGAGAAGAAAAATTAAATTTCACTGCTGATTGAGAGAATTGTACTGGATAGTTAATGGGCCAGAGAATCAGCTAGCTTTTAATACTCTGTATCTAGAAGTCTGACATTTGGGTGGTAGTTCAGTTTGTGATTGAATTTTGAATTGTATCTAGAGTTGGCAGTTGTTAGAAACAATGTTTTGTAGGTTTTGGGAAGATTTGTTAAAACTAATTTGCAGACATTGTATTAAGAGTCATATTTTTATTTTGGGAATATTTGAGAGCACATAGTAGTAGAATGTTATAATTATAGTTACCATTGTATAGACTATGGTGACGTTTTTTCTCCCTAATAATTAGTTTTACTAATGATGGTATATGATTCAGATAGACATGACATTAGTGAACATGATGAATAATTCCAGATTCCATCAAACTCTGAGGTGGCTTTGTTTATTCATTTTGAATTGTGGACAATAGTGTAAAAGTGTAGAGTAGTATACTAGTTTTTGTCATTAATACATTTTTATTTATTTATATCACTTGGTTCCCCATTCAGGTTTAATTTATTGTGTGCAACCAAGTTGAAAATTCCATTGTACTAACATAACTGGACACTGTATATCTTCACATATGTCTGAAAAATTGTCCAGTTCAATATGCGTTAAAATTCAATGTCAGTAAACCGAAGCACTTTCTGTTCATAAGAAAAACTATAAGGTGTTAACTGAAGCTAGCATATGCATTAATTTGATCTTTGGTTAACAGAGATTTTAAAAGAAGTATCCCATTATTGTTTGATTAAAGATTTTATTCTTAATGCTGGCTTATATGTAAGCATTGTGTTTAAAGCAAGAGCTCCCAACTTTTCAGAATTCATTTCTCTGAGAATGAAGCATAATTTCTTCTAAAGCCCCGCAATATAAATAATATAAAACTGAATTTATGTAACAGAGAGACTGACTGATTTAATTGTAATAAACTGTAATGGTGTTGCACACTTGACAAACCTGTGTGTACTGTAGATGGTCAGGGACTTGGCAGAGGATGTATCACAGGTGTACTGGTATCTTACCATAGCTTGCATTGATTTAAATACACAAGAAATGGCAGTGCTGAAACTATAACAGTAAAGTGTTTTTTCAAAGCCAATTTTCACTTAATTTATATCTACAAATTGTAATACCATATTAATCAAAATTGTAGTAAGTACCAAGAACGCTTTAAGATTCTGGATATGTAATACACATTTTTATAGTGGCAAGATAATGCCACATTAAATATTTATTAATTTTAAGGTGGTTTTTTTTTACAATATTTTTAACTTAAAACCCACTTCTCAGCATTTAAAAAAAAATCAGGGAAAATAAGGTATCATTTAAGTTACAACAGTAATGGTTTTAGAGTTCATGAACTGTAGCCTAAATTATAGGCCATAGAAATGATGTAAAGCCAACCCAAGATGTAAGGCCTTAAAAATGTGCTATCTGTGAACATTGCACCTACTGAATTCATTTTTTTTAAATGGCACAACTCTTGACTTTGCACTGAACACCTTTCTCACTTTCATCTCCTCTGCTTTAGTCAATGGCAACAGTACAAATATTCTTATCAAACCTCAGAATTTATTAGAGATAATAAAGCTGTTGAATGAGTCTTAAAATTTGTACTACTGTAAAGTGGACCAAGTTGTTGAAGGAGAATGAGAAAGAGAGTAATTAAAGAAGAAACAGCTCAAGAAAAATGGGAATGATAACTTTCCACTTGAGAACTTTTTTTATGTTTTATTGTAATATTTGTGTGTTTTGGAAAAGAAAATAGTATTTACAGGTGGCTTCTTTTAAAATATAAAAATATAAAGCAGGAATGTATATGAAATGTCAAATTTTATTGTATTTGCAAAGTATTAGCTTTGAAAAAAGAGCTGTTTGTAGTTTTTAAAATGCCTTATTAGTATCAATTAGATTTCCTATATTTTTGATGTAACTAGAGCATTTTAAATATAGAATTTTAAATGGCAGGACTTTTACAGTGTTTACATATAAGTGCATTTTCTTAGTGTCCTATATGTGTAAGATAGGATTTTGTTTTTTTTTTAAAAAGGAAAAAGCTCCCTAGAACATTTGGGCTTTTCCTGTTTCCCATGAACGATGCCTACTCTTTTAGACTTCAATTTAGTATTGCTTTGTATCATGAAGCCAAGAAGTTCAGTGTTGATTGTAAATAGAATCATTGAAAAGCAATAAAATTTATTGAACAAAAAACTTGTTTGGCCGGTAGTTTGTCAAATCAAATGTCAACAAATCAAATTTCTTAGATTCATTTCTCTTAACTGTTAGTTATTAATAATCACATTCATCATTACTAGTTGCTTTGATTGCTTGCACATGGGAGAATACTAATGCTTAATAGCAGTCAGATACTGATATGGTGCACTGACTGTTCTCAATTCTTTTATCAAGTTCCAGAAATTGTTCATCATTTTGTTTTGTTTTGTTTTGTTTTTTCTTTCATTGACTGCTACTAACCATTAGTTATATTTTTATTTCTATTTTTCCTTGTTAACCAGTTTTGTGGGAACTGGGCTTCTCCTTCATATGTTCAAATCATGATACTAGGCTGTCATGATTTTTATTGCATTCTGTAGATGGTGTCAAGCAGTATGTCAGAATTAAACATGCTTGTTTTTATTAGTTGTGATTAGTTTTCATGTTGTCATTAAGCCGTCACTAGCTGAAACTAATCTCTTCTCTATCTTTCTTTCTTTTTTGTTTTTTTGTTTTTTGTTTTTTTTTGTTTCTAACCACCCAGCCGCCACCGGCAACTAACCTATGACCTTCTGACCTCTGAACTCTTCACCCAATGATGACCTGACCATGCCTGCCTGCTGATCAGTTAACTGGTAATCGCCTTTGCTTGTCTGTCTTCAGTGCAGCGAGCTGAGGCATTTGTCCGTTCGTCTTACCATCTAACAAAAAGACAAAGAATTTGTTGTCCTCCAACTCAGCTTTTTTTCCCTGTTTGGGTGAAAGTGGTTCTAGAACCTGCACTGAATAGTAGTAAAGCAATAAGGTCCAATTCATCCTTCCGCACTGATCATCTTTTAGTGTCCCACCCTAAAAATGGTAAGAAGGGCCTCATTTAAGAGATGGAAGCAGATGTCCCTTAACTCCCTGATGTCAGAGGCAGTTACTGTGAGACTTCTAGGAATCTTTCTCTTCTCATAAAGAAGTCAAAGCTCTCTTTGAATGTACTGTGTGATGATGCATCATGCATGAACCTTTGGTCAGGGATATCATTGGTGAAGGGATTCCTAAAAGTATTCAAAATTTGACATGCAGTGTAATCACTACCAATGCCCTCAAAGGGCAGAAGATGCAGCCTTTTTTATATTACCTGCCAAATTGGGTGTTTTTAAGAGAAAAAAAAGTGCCATGAAAGATAGGTTACTGAATTTTTGAACCACATCAATGCATTAAAAGACAGCAACCCTATCGAAGCTAATGCTGAGATACAGTTCTTTTACTATACATCAACTTCCTTTTAAAAATTACATGAGTACAAGGTACATGCATTATGTGTCACATTACTGGGCAAATTGTTCAAATATTTTTTAAGCCTCCCTGTATAGAGTAAATTCATAAGGATATAAAAGCCATGCTTGCCTATTTGCTGTATACATGTAATGAAATTGTAGATAAAGTGTAGTGCATTGAAACAAATTGAAAAAAAAGTAGATACTTTTACTATACAAGGGTGCTGGTGCAGAAGAAATATATATTTTTGGAAATGTAGCATTTTATACTTTCAAGTGTTATAAAAAAGAAAAAAGAACAAAGAAACCCTTTATTTCATTAAATGATTTTTTCTGGTGGTTGTCGAGAAACAAAAGACCAAAAGAGCCTTTTTGTCTTTCTTTTTTATTTTTTAAGTATTGGAATAAGTATAAAGAAAAGAAAGTGCCTTATTTTCTTCATGGTCATTTAGTCAGGTGTGTCATATAATCAGCTCCTCCCTAAGACAGCAAGTTAATGCATGCCACTCAGTCCGCCCAGTATGTGAAAAGAAGCTGTGAGGAAAGACAAATGAGTTGACTATTAAAATTACCTGGTTTTTGCCACAGCATGATGCAACCTTTCCAGATCCCAAACTGTGAAATAGAATTGTTCCACCAACAGCCAACCGCAATATTTTTGTAACACGTTCCCTCTTCAATTGTAGACAATATATTTTTATAATACTTGCTCAGCCTTAAACCAAAGGGTTCTATGATGCAGTTTCATTCTAAATCAAATTATAAGATAACAATAGTTATAGAGTAGCAAGTGTTTGGGTTTTTTATTATTATTTAGAGATCAGTTATCCTTTTTTTCTGATTGAACTAGATGCAAGAAACTACAAGAGAACTTAAACTTGCTCCCATATAATTTCATCCATGACTAAACCAAGCATTAAGATTGAGCATGTTATAAGTTTTGGATGTTTTAGCTGCAATGCCAAGTGCGTATGGATTTACATAATTTTTCATGAAACTTCTACTTGAGGAATGTTAACTACTGGTTGCGCTTTCCCTTAAAGGAGGAAAATCCAGCTGTGGTTCAGTTTGATTTTTTTTAAAGAAGTTTGTGTGGCTGAATTAGTATTAATTAACACTAGTGTTTATAAACACTTTACGCACAAAAGTGGAGTGTAAAATTAATGAGCAAGTATCAACATGGTCACGGCTTAGAAGCAAATTGGCAAAGATCAGGTGATACCTTGCCCTTTACATTGTGTCAGCTTATTCTCCTAAAAACCTTCACAGTTTCCAAATCAAAGGTCAATAGTAAGTTAGATAAAGAGGGCTTATTTTTTAAGCATCTGCATGGTGACTTTATCAACATTATGTCTCACCTGGAAACAAGTATCAGTTTATTTACTATGCAATAAACATTCATCTTTTTGTACGCAGCTAGCTTTCCTTTTATTCTGCCACTGGCTTTGTCTTCCTGTTACATAACATTTTTGTTGTTGTTTTTTTATTTGGTTTTACTTTTGGTATATGCTGTGCCATTTTGATTTTTGTTTGGTTGAATAAACTTGCGACACTCAAACATTTTGGAGAGAGGATTGCTATAACGTTACCAGTATTTGATCCAGTTTCATCTCAACTGTGATAAACCTGGACATTTTTAGATGCTGATCAGAGGTCTCTTCTAGGGAGAAGTGTGACTTCTAAAAGTAATATTTGTTCTGGAAAAAAAGTTTTAAAACTTGGTTGATAACATTTTGGATCAACTTAAAGCATGACTTTTGAATCTCTGAATGCCTTGGTTCTCAGTATTATCATCCTTTATTGAATTTTTCTTTCTTAAAATATGTAGTTTAAGTCTTTTTTCTGACAGTATTATGTAATTTTTAGAGTGGGTATATGGGAGTGTCGCTTGTATGTAACCGTACAGATGACATGTATTTGTCTATTCTTTTATCTTAGTTTGATGCTATGTATGTAACATAACCAACCTATTGCCTATGAGAAACATGTAAGATAATGTATTTACAGCCATTGTTACAAGTTTATAATGTATTTTTCTATCTTGTTTTATATGTATGTTATATAACATTCAGAATAATTTTTCCTGATTGAGAAAAGGATACAAAAATGCAACACCCACAATTTTGATAACTGAAAATTGCTAATTGTTTTGCAGTACTTTATTATTATATTGGGAGTGTTGTCTTTCTTAGGCTTTTAGTTAGCTACTGGATTGAATACATTAGACATATTTGGGTTTTAGTTGGGTTTTTACATAGCTTGCATTTTAATTCTTTGGTTCTTTGCTGTTTCTATTAACCCATAGCATTATTTTAATAAATGTTATAATACCAACCTACTAACTTTGGACTATGTCAGTTTATTAACCACTACATGTTTAATTGAATAAACAAGGAAGGACAGAAGAATGTAAATTATGAGTTGGACTAACCCTGAAGAAGTGACCACAGATAACACATGATTTGTTTTATGTTGTTTGTTTGGCTGACATTCTGCACACTACCATTGAATTGGCTTTGGTCATATTGGACTTTCACCTTATGGGTAAGTGCCAGTAGAGTGGGGAACAAGTAGCATATTTGCAGGTAATCTTCTTTTAGAGTCTTGCCACTCGCCTTTCAGCATCTGCATTACTAATTCCACAATTTCCTTTTCTAAATTAATCACTGTCACCTCACAGCAAAAGGGCAAAGATACCAATATATTGGTATACAGTATGTGCCCAAAGAAACCAGTTTGATTCTTTGTTGAGCCTTTATGCTAAAAAAACATTTAGTTTGGTGTGAATATTCTAATTAAAATGACAGTTCAGCATCTCATCTAAACAACATTATTGTGTACATTTCAAAAATGTATTTAAAGCAAGAAACAGACCATTAACCTAGCAGGATCCATATTTCTCCCAATTTCATTGTGATCCTAAAGATGATTTTAGAAGCAGTCTTCAAATGACAAGTCTCAGGTAACTGTTTCTTAATAAACAGTTTTAAAATTGTCGGTTCATTGCGTCTCGGACAGAACATTTCTTTTTTATATCTGTGGTTTGTAGTATTTAAATGACATCATAGTACAGGTCGACATTATTTCAAATCATAGTAGGTAATTTTCTAATTACTGCAAAAGGTGTATAAAATATCCTTTTTGAAAAAGAAGTCTAACATTATTTTGTATGCTTATCTAGGAGATAATTGCTTGCAGAAATATGTTGTAATAAATTATTCACATTTTTCATGAGTAGATAATGGTTACAAAAATATAGCTAATACGGCCTATTCATCTGTTTTCAAATTCAATTTAATATATTTTATGGGAGACCTATTTATATGAAACAGCATTTGTTCAAAACATTCCTTTCTATGATCCACTTCAGAGAATTTGGCTTAAATTTATATCCATTTATGTCAGATTAACAAGGCTTAATTTTGAATACACATACATAAAATTCAGCTGTTATAAGCACAACATGAATATTGTTTTTAAAAAATGAAGTCAAGCCTTTTCAATTTTTAAGAAAAATAAGATTTGGTGAATACAGTGGCATATGAATCAGTATTTCTTGCTGAAATATGTAATATATTTGAAACACTTTATTTCGTAATAGTGTGCAACATAATCTTAACTCATCATTTATTAGAAGAGTCTGGATAAATGTAACAATTTACCAGCTATGAATTATTTAATAAAAGAGAAATTGAAATAAAAATGAAGCAAAGCAAAATGTCCCAATATATTCAAGCCTATTCTAAAAATATACACTAGGATTGGATTTTGTTCAATATTGTAGGATAGAATGTAATAGGAATAAATTCATAAACAATATGCATGGATGCATACCTATTTGAAATCATACCAACCATACACTAGTAATACTAAAAATTGGGTATTTTTTTATAGCTACCACGCTTTATGTTTTTGATACAGAGGGAAACAATCCAAATACTGCAGTGGTCAAATAGTATTTTTTTTACAAATGTGGAATGAGAAGCAATTGACAATTACATATACCTAAATTTGCCTAAAACTTGGGAAAAAATACATATTTTATGATAACTTTCCATAACATCAGTCAGTATCCTATATGATTTGATGAAATGGCTGGTTCATTATGTTAATTAGACAGATAATAGAGGAAGAAAATTTATCTGAGTTTGTAGGATCACCAGTCAACAAATGTAACATTTCCACATTTTTAATATCATTGGCTCCCTTTTCTAACAAAAAAATATTTTCAATTCTTTAATAAATTGAAAATAAAAGTCAAAAGTTTTGCTGTATCTAGAATGAAAATAATGTAAAGAATATGCTATTCATAACGGTACTTTTGATTTTGAAAAACAGCCATAATGTAAAGCTTAAAAGAAGTCAGGTACTTTAAATTATTTTAAAGTATGTTAAATATTAGATATTTTGTTTAGTACTTCCATTCAGAGCAAGAATCCAGCAGAGAGTTGTCCCTGGAGGATGAGGAAGTACAGTTTTTTTCCAGTTCCCCCTTCTCCATTTCATTTCCCCCAGTCTTCTATACAGTAGGAGCTTACTGTAACAATGTGGGTGATGCATTGGTTTCATGGGGTAGGAAAGTGATTTCCCCAATTAAAATTCGAACATTATAGTTAAGGTAAATTGACACTAAAATTGAAGTTGAATTTAGACTGTGATTTCTCTAATAAAGTGTAAATTAAAGCAACTACTGTAATTTCATTTGATCAAGTAATAAATTGCCAGTATTGTTCTCTTTAGGAAGCCACAAAAGCATTTATTATTGGTGGAACAAATATTTCTAGAATTCTAAACATTTAGTGTTAGTAATAGTTCTTCAGGCTTACATTTGTAAATCTCATTTTTTCAGCCTATTAACTAGGGGACCATTGAAATAATTCCTGTTGGAAACATTAATTGAGAGTGGACAGCCATTCAAGAGTCGTGCAGTGAAATCATCCACAGATCATCTTACATTGGCATAAAGCTTATAATTACATAATATATTGATTTTTTAAAAAACACTATCTGAAATTTCATATCTTTTTCAGGTATTCACTATTGCCAGTCAAATATTTTATGTAATGCTCAATGTTGAATCAAACTGGTTAAAAAGGAACTGTGCTCCTGGTTCTTTTTATGTTGCCGGCTAACTAACTGCAGGTGTGAACCTCCTGCCTCAGAAGTGAGTAGTTGAGAAGCACAGATTATTTATTTGCAATAATCAGTTCTTGATACTGGATATGATGGCAGTAATTAAATCAGAGTTACTCCCAGAAGAAAGATTTGCATTTGAGCAACTAATTATTAGACAAAATATTTTTTTAAAGATAGAAATATCCTTTTTAGTGGTATTTTTTTAATTGTGTCCATGATATAACTTGTATTAGGAAAAATGGATGTTGCCCAAACACATGTAAATAAAAAACATCACACCTGTAAACAATGTGCAATGAAACTGGAAACTACATGCGCTTTATGCTTAGAAGCCAATGGACAACATACAGGGTGCTATTACTTTTATATTTTGAAAAATCAAATTTTGTTCTGTATGGAACTGTATGGCAGAATAAAGAATGTACATTTTGCACTCTTTAACTGTCATTAATGATTTTGGCATTTTCGTATATCCCAGATTTCTATGCCTGGCTTCTTAATACTCTCTCACTTTAGATTATATATCAGCAGCTTGTATCAGATTTTAAACACAAATAGAAATGTCTGTAATAACAGGTTCCTATGGAGGTATTTTAAAACCAAAGATAAAATGATGTGAAATCCAGTGTTAACAAGAATAATTCTGTTTTGCATCGTTTGTGAACAACAGAGAAAGGTAATGTTGCATTTATCCTATGGAATATTAAATTGTCATAGGTGAATGTTATATATTGCAAATGAAAAAGTTACACATTTTCTTACATTATAACACACAATTAGAAAAAGTTTTAACAATTCAATAAATAGTTCCTCCTGAATTGTCCCTCCACAACCACCACTATCTCCATTTTTGAATTTCTATTTTGATGGTGTAGTTTCCTTTAAAATGCTACTGCAGTAGGAATGTGGGGAGGGTGTATTAAAAAGGACATCAGTAGTTCAACCTAAGAAACTTAAGTGTGGACATTTTTAACTATATGAGCTTTTTCATTCAGTATGGTATGAACAACATATCATGGTTGCCCTTTAGGGTCTTGCTTTCTAAAATGATCTTTGTTTACTTAGAGTGCAACCTTGCATCTCAACCCAGAAGTTGGTTCCACTGAGTTTGATTAAACAATTCACAGGTAAGTATTTAATGGATGGATGTTCCAAGTTGCTTATTCTTTTCTATAGAATTTAAGCTTTTCTAGTTTCAGTTTTTTCTTTCAGATGGTATTTATTCCCAATGTTCATCACTTCTATTCTCTTAGCCATCCTTACCATTCTTAACACATTTAAATATAAATTTCTAAAATATATTCCTGTATTGAATAATGATTCCATATTAATAGGAAATGGAGGATATGTGTATTTGATGGCTCCTTATAGTCTGCACTGTAGATTACAGTCGGGAGTTCCATATGCCCTTTGGTCAGAAAGAAAAGTAACCGAGGAACCTTACTTTCTTCCTTTTGTCATTTCCTCACATCATAAATGATGCAGTTCATAATTTATCTGGTAGCTAATTATTTGTACTGTTGGTATCAATTCTGTCCCTGACAAGCCATTTTAAATCTGTTCATATAGAACACATCTCCTTTGCCATAATAAAATTGGTAACAAGATTCATAGACAAGCCTTTGATGCTTCTATGACTACCATAAATATGTATTCTTTAGCAATAGAATCAGGGATAAATGGTCTCAACAACATGTGTTTCCTTTTGCTGATCCTTACTTCCATTATCCAACTTACCTTAGGCCACAGTTGATTTCCATTTCCTTAGATTGGCTGGCCTTCACCACTGTAACTGAACTGTAAATGCAGCTGTAGGTAATTTTGTTTGAAGGATTTCAGCTGGGAGGGGGGTGGGGGGGTATGGGAAGGGAGATTTGTACAAAGATGTAAATAGAAGCAAGACTTAAATGTGCAAAAGTCTTGAGTGCTCATGAAAAGGGTGAGGGTAGTTTTTCTTTTTTCTTTTTTTGGTAGCTTACGAAAGGGTACTTGCTTTCCTGGCCACCTATATATGTTGTCTCACCTTGAAGGAGGCAGTCAATAAAGAATATAGATGGAGCCGAGGTGGCGCAGTGGTTAGGGTGCAGTACTGCAGGCCACTTCAGCTGACTGTTGTCTGCAGTTCAGCGGTTCTAATCTCACCAGCTCAAGGTTGACTCAGCCTTCCATCCTTCCAAGGTGGGTGAAATGAGGACCCAGACTGTGGGGGCGATATGCTGACTCTGTAAACCGCTTAGAGAGGGCTGAAAGCCCTATGAAGTGGTATATAAGTCTAACTGCTATTGCTAAATGTTGACAGCGCCACTTAATCATTGCATAGCTTCTTGCTTGCTTCTAAGCCCCCATATTAAAGAGTTATTTAAGTGAAAGGTGGTATAGAAATGTGATGAATAAATGAATACAATTATTCTACTTTTGAAAATGTTTTTATATCAAGAGTACAATGATTGGATTTTAGAGTTGTTGTTTTTAAAATCAAGAGTATGGTTAGAAGATTTCTCTTCCAGTTTGGCACGTTCATTTAAGAAATGAAAAAGATTATTAGACCTTTTTCTTCCCATCAGTATGACAAAGTACTTCTGGCTTTCTTGTTTTATATTGCTGATAAGCTACCTATTGTTTATAAACAAGGTATCCTCCTCTTGCAACATTGGGATTCTGGTTGGCAGATTTTGGAAAGGAACAAAGTAATAGAGTCTTGAAAGAAGGCACTCTATTACGTACTAAGTCAATTTAGATCCTGAGAAAAATAAACCGGCATAGTCAGTGCAGTATTCCAAAATGAGAATGACCAAGATTATTTACTCAAATACAATTAATATGATTATGTGTAATTCATTCTGTCATAATTATGGTTTAGTGCCAATTATTGAAAGGGTTTTGGAAGCTGCATCCATTGTTTTGAAGGATCTATAAGTTACGGACTGTAAATTTTATTTTTGAATGGAATCTTATCTGAACAGAAGAGCTGTCATATGTCAAACTATCAAAGAACTTCTAATATAGCCTAAATTCTTGCTGATAAATCCTTTTGGTAGCAGGTAACTGGCATAAATGTTTGGAGATGAGATCTGACAAGACACATCATAATATCTTAGTCACAAATCAGAACAGGAAACCTTAAAGACATTAAGAGAGAGGGTAATGAGTACTTATATGTAGAGGAGATCTGCTGAGGAAGACAGAAGGAGAACTGCTACAAAAAAAAATCCTAATCTTATAGAACTGTAAAAGACTTGAGTATTCTTATGTAATTATAGTAGATATAGGTAGATCTGGAGAATTATTTTGGCAAGTAATTCTACTTTAAAGATTCTGTTACATTACCATAGTAGCAATAAAATTCATTTCAAAAATTCAAGTAGTTTCTGCTTCTTGAGTTTGTTACTTTCAAAAGGCTTGGCACTTGGTAATCTTAGTCCCCACACTGGGGTTCCCAGATACTGTATATCCAGGATAGCTCTTGCTTGGCTTGAAAAAGATAAATTTGATAGTAAAATATGTTTCACAGCTTTGAGAAAGAAAAATGGGGAAGAATAAGAAAGATTATTGTGTGAAGCTAATAGACAAAAAGGCAAAATAGGAACAATTGAAGATTTTTTTTAAAAAAAAGTTAATGTTTTCTACATTAAGGGGAACTTGCTGATTGTCCATAGAAATCGTAGTCTCCATTATCTTTAGAGATCAAGTAATTTTCATTGGTAGGTTCATTACAACAGTTCCTACTTCATTTTTGAACAAATTAAATGTGGTTTAAAATATTCACCATTATTTTAAATGTTAAACAGGATTTCTCTTTTTCTTTCAAAACAACGTTTGGGGCAGGCAGATATTTAAGATTTTCTCAACTCTCGGAGGCATTCAGTTATGGGTGTTAGTCCTATTTCTGTCTGTCTCTTATGCTTTGTCATTCAGAGGTCAACTTGTTTTTCTACTGCTTCTAAAAACTACTTTTGAAGGTGTAGAGTTTTAGATACTGTTAAGTAGCAACCTAGAGGGGACAGCCGCTATGATGTGTGGTGAGAATTGGCAGAGGAGCATGGGAATGCTGTCCGCACTGATCAGAGCCAGCAAACCCTGCATATTAGTTTTGGTGACTAATAGCAGCCGCCTTTGCTGCTGGACATAAGTTGCCAGTGCTGAGTGACAGGCACCACCTGCATGTTTATTCTTGGTATCACAAACCTAGTCTAACAACAAAACAAGTTTTAAAGGCTGACATTTTTATGACAATATATCTTCTGTAAGTAGTTGTAATGTTTTGATGTTATTGGTAGAATATTGCCCAATAATATTTTCAACTTTATATTTTACATTTTTATAGAATATTCTATCCAATTCAGAAAGTCTATAATCAGTTATTGCTACAGTGTTACATGCAAATATGGAAACAAGAATTTAACTCATCAAATATTCAATTAAAATAAAATTGTTTTGTTTTTTGAAGAAGCTGAACTTTGAACTCTTTATCAGTTTAGTGTCCCATCTTTTGTTCTAAAACGCTTAATAGAAGAGCTGAGGTGGCACAGTGGTTGGAGTGCAGTGCTGCAGGCTACTTCTGCCTGCCTGCTGGCTGCCTGAAATTTGAATCTCACCAGGCTCAAGTTTGACTCAGCCTTTCATCCTTCTGAGGTCGGTAAAACGAGGACCCAGATTGTTAGGGGCAATAGGCCGTCTCTGTAAACCACTTAGAGAGGGTTGTAAAGCACTGTGAAGCAGTATATAATTCAGGTGCTACTACTATTGCTAATAGTTGATTTTGCAATGGAGGGCAATTTTTCAGAATCAATTTTATTTAGATTCTATCAAGTCAGCTTTCACTTTTTGGTGTCTGCAAGGATTATACATATTCTTGTTATCCTGATTCTGTTTTATTGCTAATTTTGGTCTTTTCCAACAATATTTCATTCCATGCATCCAGCATATCCATTGTCTTTCCCTTCTTTTCCATCACCTGCAACTCTTGTTCTTTTCCAAAAGTGTTATCCATTCTCTGCTCAGGAATGAGATTAAAATATTTACTGCCTGCTGGTGATAATATGACTGTAAATGACTAACATTGATGGGTCTGCCACAGTTTAATGCATGATGTTCCTAGTTTTGTCCAAATTGAAACAGATGTTTGCCTATAAAACAAAACAGTGCAGATTGAAATATAACTGTGGCAAAGGATTAGAGTTTGGAGAAGGGAGGCATGGAAGTGGGGACAAGACTAAGGTTTCCTTGAAGCTCTGTGTACAGATATTGGTTAACAGTCCAGGAGCAAAGGCAAAAGAAATTGCTGGAAAAATCAGAGGACAGATAAATGGGATATACCCTGCTAGGTGCATGTTCCAAGTTGAATCCATTATAATAAGAAACATGTACACAAACCATTGTATAATTAACAGTTGAACTAAGCCAAGGGAGGAAAAGGAGGAGTTGGTAAGATTGTTGTTGGCCTGGGGCACAAACCTTGCAGGCAGGAATGGGGTGATGTACTCCTATATGTTTCAGGACCTTTCTATATTTTTGCCAAAATAAAACATTCTAGGTTTCTACTGAATCAGATGATGGTGATTGATTATGTGCCATCAAGTTGTCATCAACACAGCTTTTTTACGTGAATAATTTTTGTGATTATCACAAATATACCTGTCATGGATTTTTTTGAACAATTGTTTTATCAATTTCTATAGCCATCCAACTCAACCAAGTGATTCTGAGTGGCTTACAACTCTACAATTTTGTGGTAAGCAAACAAAAATGGCCACACCTTGTTTCTTACATCAGGAAAAATATAGAGCTTTTGGGAGTCAGATGGTGTACAAATTGATGAATAATTTTATTCAGTGGAGTATGAACTCCAGTTTTGCTTTTGTTCACTATTGCCCATGCACATTTTTTTCATCACTAATTCATTTTCTTGGGACAGAATAATAAAATAGGTATTTTGAGTATACTTGATTTGATTTTAATCATCTACCCCTTTTTAAAAGTTCTACTGTACTATTTTGAAAGAAAAAAACCTTTAAAAATATGGAAGAACTGCTAATCAAGTAATGGCATAATGAAAATTCAATCAATATATTTATATGGCAAGAATAATAATTATTTTTTCCATATGGGAGCATCTGGTGTGGAACACAATTGAAAGGCTATTTAATTTTTACCTAAGTATAATTATTATTCATTGCCACAAAATGCAAGGCTCCGTTCATTTACAATTGTTTGCTGTAGAGTGGGTTGTCCTGAGCCTTATTGAACACTAGTCAAACTTAATTGCTACACTTCACCATTGGCAAACATTGGCTTTGCATTTTTTTAAACGTAGAAAGCAATCTGCAAGCATCTTCCTCTTCCCTTGGAGTAGACAAATGCAGCAATAGTTAGTACTGCATCTGTCATGCAACTGCTGCATAGTAGAATCATAGATTGCCATTTATAATTCTATTTCATGTTAACATCTAAAGTAGTTTTAAGGTCTGAATTTTTTTTCTTAGATTCCTACTGTTGGTTTTTTTATTGTTTTTTTTTTAATATACATCACTTTTACATTCTCTTCAGTCAGGAAAGTTCCCAAAGTTGTGCGTAAAAGAAAACCACATCCAGGAATTAGCCTTTGTCCTTTAATAATCTAAATCACAGGAGACCAAAAGGAATGGGCTGGGGGAACATCTATAAAGGGATGGGGGAACTGCTTGTTCTCAGGTTTGCATAAATTATAAAGCAGGCTGGGTTACATTTCATGAGCCACACTTCCTTTAAAATTTTGGCTAAAGCTGTGGTTTATGGGTCATAATGTCACATGAACGGGCAAAACATGGGATGATTTGGGGACAGGTTTTGTCCTAGCTAGCATTGCCAAGAGTGAGACATACTAGCAATGAATGACTAAAGCATATTGTTAACTTACAAAAAAAAAAAACCTTAGCCAATCTTCAACCATTTGTAATCAAATAAATTGGCAAAAATATTTAGACATGGTGGAATCTTGTATATGCTTATTCAGAAATAAACTCATTAGAGTTCACTGAGGCATTCCAAAGGTGTAGATTTGCGCTTTTCTAAAAAAATTATTTTTTCCCCAATTTATATGGCTGTTTCAAATTCATGACAAATTCAAAATAATAAAAATGATTAAAACAAAATGATTTTTAAAAACCAATGTGTACATAGTCCACAGCCAAGATAAACACAAATATAAATCAGCACAACTATTGCACAGGATCTGGTGCAATTTCCTCTCCAGTCTGAATTTTGGAGGGAAAAAAAAACTGCCTATGAAAGTGTGATGGAATTGGGGTAAGCTGTTTGAATTCTGTTCCCAAGGCTGGGCTTCAGGTTCTGCTTCTGACTTCCACAAGATAATGTTTCCTATTAGTTCAGACATGGTGTGAAGAGTTTTATAAATCATTACCAGCACCTCGAACTCTACCTTGAAACACATTGGAAATCAATCCAACTCTTGAAGCAAGAGATATGCCATGTGCTGATCAAAAAGCATGCATAAATGTCCATGCAGCTGTTGGGGGTCAGCAGCATGGTATTGTCCTCATTCTCCTCCCTCCAGAGCCAGTTCCAGTTGGTATTAGGGTGGGGTGGGTCTACCTCCCAGCTATTCCTGGGTTTGGTGCTTCTCTCCTGTTTATCTACCTAAAGCTACTGGGTGAGGTCATCTGGAATGAGGTACTTTCAGTGTACTAATGATACTCAACTTTATATCTCCATCCCAGGTTATCTGAGTGGAAATTATGTCTCAGTTTCTGGAGGCTTTGGGGATCTCTAGGGGGCATATAATAGGCTTCAGCTCAAGCTAAGCAAGATTGAGTGGCTCTGAGTTTTGGACCTCCTGGTTGCAAGGATCTTTGATTCTGGTTGGAGTGCTCTTCAATTGCAGCATCATGTAAAGTCCATTCAGGAGGTGACCATGATATAGGTGACCATAAGCAGATCCTCGTTCCAAGAAAGTATACAATTTCTACACAAGCTGAAGATGGGCACAAAGGCCATCCTGACCACAGCTGTTACCTTATTTTCTAAGAGGAGCTATAAGTCCAGAAGGACTCAAATTGCACACTGATTCTGTTTGGAATACAGCAGCCCCACCCAAAACTTACAATGAAAAGCTTCCAGAATCAGTCCCTAATATGCAAAGCAACTCACTCTTGCTAGGGTTGAATTCAAACCTCTGCAGCTATCAAGAAAGTATTTTCATAACATCACTTGGGCAGCCAGGGATGGAAAAGCAAAGTTGGGTATCATCAGCACACTGATAATATCTCACACTATGACTTCACCCAATAGTCTCATGTAGATGTTTAATAGAAGCAGGATGAGTTCTGACCCCATGGCACCACACAAAGCAGGGACCATGGGCAGGCTCTCACCCTCCAACCAAACTAACGAACCACCATAGAAAAAAGGGGGGCAGCATAACACACCCAATCCTAGAAGTTGATCTAGAAGGGTACCACAGTAGATGTCGAGGCATCAAGAAAAGCAACGTTGGATGTTCCACTCGCATACTACTCTCATCAGTGATCATTTACAAGCATGATGGGTGCTATTTCAGTCACAAACCCAAACATGAATTCTAACCTGACCGGGGTCCATATAAAAGGGAAAGGTTAGAGACTGAAAAAAAAAGTTCAATATCAATGGCTTCTTGAGAAAGCAGCACACCATTGCCTTCTTAAGAAAAGGTAGGACCGCCCACCTCCAATGGTTTGTGTTTGTCCACTGACATCAGAGTGAGTAAGCTCCAATTCCTTTCCATTAAACAATGTTATTAATCAGACCTAGGAAGTACACGTTCTCTGTCATGGCATTTTCCTTCTGGAATACCAATTCCCCCAAGAAACCTTTATGGCTGGTGACATTATGAAAGTCTTTGAAGAACTGACTGTGCTCCTAGACCTTGGAATAGGAAGAGTGTTGAGTTCCTGTGTTAGTCCTTCAAGATACACCAGACTAGGAAACCAGAATTATGAGTGCTGTTATTACTTTTATTATATTGAGAGGAAATTGCAAAATGGGTACAATAAATTGGGATGATGAATCAGAAAATATTCACAAATCTCACCCTTGATCACAGTTCTGGCTGAAGAAAAATATATAAACTGTATGGATGAGGCAGTTCTTTATAGAAGTACCCAATATAAACAAAATGAATTTAGTAGATATATCAACCTGAGGATCATGCTGGCTATAGGAACAATTGAGAAGGGGCTCTGATGTATACAAATTTTAACTCATGTTTTAATGCTCGTGTCGTATTTGTGTCAGAAGCAATGAGGCGTTTCCAGGTTGAAAGGATTAGCCAATGACATCACCATTGCCCTAGCAGATGCCCAGTTGGGGACTCTTCATGTCCATGGCAGGAACTGGAACAAAGGGTGGGAGCTCACTCCCACCCCACAGCAGCACTCAGGTTTCAAATGCGGACTTGCTAGCCTCCAATCTGGCATCCTAACCATGCGAGCCACTGCGCTCCTCATGTTTTATTGCTGAGGAACTAGACAAGGATGACAAGGATGTACCTACCTTTTTGTGACTCAAACACTATTTAGGCCTTACTTTAACAAAAAAACCTTTTTTCAAGATTCTGTAACTGATGCAGCTGTGTTTCAAACACATTAGAATTCACTAATCACAGAATACCTTGGTTAAATGCCAGAGGTTTCTTAGTCATTATAACATCCTGTAACCCTCCTGGTGGTTAATACAGTGTAAACAACCCATTTGGTACATTGGAAAGACTTTTTAGAGGAGTAATTTGGACATTATAAGCTGGAAATGACTAAAGGTATTTGCATATGCATTATTGCTTTGTACGAGGCTAAATTAGCTTTCTTTCCTCATTCTGTGCGAAGATGAGTTTTTGGTACCTTGTAAGTTTGCCTATTGTGATTCTTAAAGGAAATTAATCCAATAAAACCTATTACTTTACTCCTTCTGAGGTGCTCACATAAATTAAGCGAGTATAATTGAAATTGAGAAGGAGGCCAGCCAGGCTGTTGACTTCACACACCTATGGACAAAGAAATATTTACTAGCAGCACTGTCGTTCACTTCCTTTTTGGGAGGTAGGTCTTAGCCTGATAAATTCTGTTTGGTCCATTTCTTATGTGTCAGTGCACAGCCCCTAAAACGCATAGTATATTTTTACCACTTCTTATCCATCCTTGATAAGGAAAAAAATTGGTATGGAGGGAGCAGTTGCATAAGATTTGAGACCCATCCCTCTGAATCAAAGGAAGCTACAGCTGAAAAGATAGCATTCACTAACTACCTCAAATGTACTCTGATTGAATCCAAACATCAACCCGAAGTACATACCTAGGCTTAATTCATTTATGACTGTTTGAATGATATCATCAGCCTCCAGGTCATTCTTTTCATGTAATTTGGGTACCTCCCAGAGTATGGCTCATTCTTTGTTCTTGTCAATCATTTTGGAGTTAACATGTGCAATATGATGTCCCTGGAGATTGTTGTGCCACAGATACCTCCTTTAATGTCCGCCAAAATTAAAGAAAAAGTGTGGTACAGCAATTAAAATGTGGACTAGGAGACCCAAGTTCTGTTCCATGTCAACCCTCTGGATGACGTTGAGTGAATTGTTAACTCTTTGCCCAAATTGCTTTTCAGGGCTATTGGGAAAAATGAAGGAGTATTGTATCACTCCTGGAATAAAGATGGAATAAAAATCTGACGCATAACAAAAATATAATGTGAAGTGATATGCTGTAAAACATAACAGGTATTTTTTATGAAAAGTAGGTGACACCAACACAGAATTTTGTTAGGTTCAGTAGGAATAATACAAAGTTGAATTCCAGTTAGTCTCTGTATACAATTTGGAGCCAAAGATTCTGTCTTTAGGCTGCGAAACTCTAGTTGTTAAATGGCTGCACAATTATAATTTCTTCTACCTTTTTGCTGCTATCTGGGGTGCATATGGATTTTTGCAACCCAAAGTTAGTAAGTTCTGTGAAGGTAAAGGTTCCCCTTTCACATACATGCTAGTCATTCCCGACTCTAGGGGGTGGTGTTCATCTCCGTTTCAAAGCCAAAGAGCCAAGCTCTGTCTGAAGACGTCTCCGTGGTCATGTGGCCGGCATGACTAAACACTGAAAGCACATAGAATGCTATTACCTTCCCACCAAAGGTGGTCCCTATTTTTCTACTTGCATTTTTCCGTGCTTTCGAACTGCTAACTTGGCAGAAACTGGGACAAGTAATGGGACCTCACTCAGTTACGTGGCACTAGGGATTCAAACTGCCGAACTGCTGACTTTTCTGATCGACAAGCTCATTGTCTTAGCCACTGAGCCACCGCATCCCTTTAACAGTGTGTGGTACTGAGGCAAAGTAGAAAGTTGTAAGGAAAAATAAAGGGCCAAAGCAATCTTCTGAACCTTCCCCCTCCTGTCTTGGTGGCTTCCAATGCCAATTCAAAGAGTAGTGGTAAAAGCACTTTAAGCTCTTGGTTGGACAATTTGAAACCTATTGGATTATTATTTCTTCATCTCTTCTGCTTCTGACTTGACAGAAGTGGAGGGGGGATTTTAAAATCATATTGTGTTTAAAATCTTGCAGCTCTCCAGACGAAAGTAGACACAGTTGATGTCCTCTGCCCTGCAATTATTTCCCTTTCTGACAAAAAAATGCACGCATTTTGATGTCTATGGCAATTCTCAGTCATCCAGGTTATGGTTATCCCAAAGGTGCTTTTTCAAGAGGAAACTGAACTTTCTAGTTTTTCTTCGAAGACATTTCTCATCCAAGAAGCTTCTTCAGCTCTCATTTTGATATTTCTGTGTTATAATCTGTGGTTGTCCTTGAATCTGCTAGAATCAGATTGGTATGCTCTCAGTTTGCAAGCTTGAATCAAATAATAGCCTCTGAGGATTTTGAATTGAATTGAATCAAGACTGTTTTGCTCACTGCAAGTAGGAAGGAGTCTACAAAAAGAAAAATGCTAGAGGCAGGGGTTAGGAATGCACCAATCAGTTTGAGTTTTGGTAAAAAGTACCTCAGTGTTTTGTGACAGGAAAAGCCAACCATGGCAATCATTTTATGAGAAACCACACAATGTGCTCTTAAGTTTCTAAATGTGAGTACTAGCCAAAAAAAGTTTTTTGTGGCTAGTGTAGATCCATACAGATGCACACATACACTCACTACTCATCAGGAAGATCTCTAAGGAAAAAAAGAAGTAGAGGGCACCATTTCATTGAGACTTTCCATAAATAGAAGCAGTTGTGATGGGGTGGCCAATTCAAGCAGCTCCTGAGTAATGCGATGTGGATAAATTCTGAATGTGCAGAAACTCTGCAGGAGGCAGCAAGAGAAGTCAGCATTCTCAATGGAGGAGAAACAGTGCTGCTTAAGAGAAGGCCTGAATGGTTTATTTGCAAGAAATGACTTGCCGACATCCTGATCTGGAGCACAAACAGAAAGCAATGGAAATTGAGAAATGCTTCACGTCTACTTCTCTAGCTCTGAAAAAGAAGCCAGTGTGTTTCCACCTGTCACTTCTGACCTGATCCACCAACAGTAGTAAATTTCTATAGTTCCAAGTTCTGTGTTGCAATACCTCTGGCCACATTTAATGTATGATATTGATATGGGTAATACAGTTCTTTATTAGCCTGAGTATTCACGCAATACCTGAGCATGAACAAAGTGAAGATTACTGAATTATGAAATATGTAGCCTAGTTTTCAATTATAACTAAGCATTAGATACAGAATCTATAGGGCTCACGTGGATGACTCTCTGGACCAGAAAAATGGGAATATTTTTTGCTGTCATTTCAACTAACTGTAGTTCCTTATTGAATCTGAATCTACACAAGCTGGCTAATATTACACTGGCTTTGTAAAACAAACCAAATCCCTGGCTTGCGAGTCTAGTTTGTCTTACTAAATCATAGTTAATAATTAAATTAAAATTGATAACTGTAATTTGAAATAGAAATTAAGGCTTCCAGCTTTCTCACTGTGCTATACTTGAGGAACATAGGAAAGCACCAAGAACTTGACCTTATTTTCATA
Source organism: Thamnophis elegans (assembly GCF_009769535.1). NCBI lineage: Eukaryota > Metazoa > Chordata > Lepidosauria > Squamata > Natricidae > Thamnophis > Thamnophis elegans. The sequence continues at coordinate 60,772,041 of NC_045544.1, forward strand.
TTTAAGCATGGATTCACTTCCTAATGCAGTTTCTTCTAGCAACCTGGGTTGCTAGAAATATGGAGACACACAACATTTTCTATGTTAAAGGTTTGTTTTTTTGGTTCAAGCTCTACTTGTGATGATTTCATGAAAGTGCCAATGCAGTTTTCTCAGGCAATAAGAGAATGCTTTCCATTATCTTCTTCCCAAGTATTTTTTTAACTTCCCATTCTAGTCTACAATGCTAGGATTTCATGGTTGCCTTCCTCCTAAGTATTAATGGCTTCTGATCCTGGTTAGTTTTTCACGATCTCTCAAGTTGATCTATATTTCAAGATTCCTTTGCCAAAATTGTTGTACAGCTTTGATTTTGGCACATCTAATAAAGTCCTGGCTTTGAAATGTACACAAACAGTAGACTCTGTCATGAGAATTGTTGCTCTTCTTCATATCGATAACAGGTTAAGGGTGAGGAAAATGAATAATACTTCTTGTCTTGAAGCTGAAAACATACACAATTGGAACAGGGCAAAAAGCATTACATAGTTCTTTACCGCTGTGTATTTTTTCTCCTTAAAAATGCCTGCAATTATGAACCTGTAGATTTTAAAAACAAATATATGGCAATCTATGTTAGACACCCTAAACATATTAGAATATTTGAAGAGTTGATTGGATGTTGCTGGAATAGACAACCTAGCACCCCTAGAAATATCTTCATCTGTTCAATATACATGTTCTAAAAATCTGAATTTAGCATGCTTCAAAACAAACATTCAAAATTTGCTGCGATACTTTGGACCACACAAAAGTCCGATTAGAATGGCAGGCAGCATCAAGGAAGGGAAGTTAATGAGAAATCACAGCATTATATAGGAAGTTTTTTTTGGTGATCAGAAAAGTCATCTGTGGCAGTCATTTTGTGAATGGGCCTACAGAGCGCTCTCAAATCTCCAGCTTAAAAAAACTTGTATATCCCTGATGAATAGACTGGTCCAACAGGCCCCAATGTCCTTCTCTTTATGGGGGAGTATCACATTTCAAGGGACCAAGTAAGAAGTGTTTCATTTTCATCTCATCAGTGTAATCCAATTACAAAGGCTTATATGTCGATTGCTCCCTCAGAGGCTGTGTTCACACTTCAATGAAACATGTGGGTGAAGCCACTCTAGCATAACTCGCAAAGTGTAAAAGACTTCACTAATAGAACTCATGTCATCTTGGACCATCAGGGAGAAACTAACTATAGCGAAAGCACCATAAACTGTGAAATGAAAACTCTTAATCCCCTCTGATAAGAAGAAGTGATCATTGAACCTATTACTAGATGAATCTGTAGTGGTGAATCTGAATTGCTTTCCTTCAAACCCCCCCCCCCCCCCCCCGGCCAAAAAAAAAAATAGGTCAGAAGCATTGAATGACACAATTTTTTAATCTGGACAATTATATCATGTTTTCTTGAATCAGAATAATAAATGCTTGACTCACAAATGTTTCCTTGAATATTTAATGAATTATTTTCTTCAAGAATGGAAGGCCACATAGATGAGGAGAAAGGCAGGATTTTTTTAAAAACCCAAATACTAAGAAGTCTAGATTGAGCACAACAATGGATATTGCCTTAAAGTCACTTCTAGGAAGATATTGCCCCTTATTAAATTTCTGTTATATATCCTAGCCTCTGAGTAAAACATGAAAGTAAGATTAGGGTATGACTAGGACGTGTAAGGGAATATTTCCCACAATTTAACCAAGTTATTATTTTCATTTAGAATAGAAAAAATGGTTAATAAGTAGACACTTAAACAATTACCCTTGAGCACTGTACAGTTGTGCCCATTACAGGTTTCTAATATCATTTGCGATTGACTTTCCTAAGTGCAAAATCCATTGGTGAATATATCTAAAAAGTAATCAGCTTTCAGTATTTCAGCGTGACTTAGCTCTGCACATCAACTAGGCAAAGATTACTGCCTGATATGTTATTACTATAGTTAGAAACAGGGGCTGGATTTTAGCCAGTTCGCACCTGGTTCGGGTGAACCTGATGTTAATTTTACATTTGGTTTGCCAAACCAGTTGTTGCAAGGACCGGCAGGACCTCCCCCCCCCTCCACACTTCATCAGGAGTCTCCACATTTCATCATGCCAGGTAAGTGCAGCGCCCGCACGGAGGCTTTGAGAAGGCAGAAAATGAGCCTCCTGAAAGTCTGGAAACAGGCCCATTTCCAGCCTTCGGAGAGCCTCTGGAGCCTGGAGGAAGCTGTTTATGCCCTCCTGGAGGCTTGGAGAAGCCTCTGGAGGTCTGAAAATGGGCCTCCCAGAAGTTCCAGAGGTCCAGAAACAGGCCCATTTCCAGCCTCTGGAGGGCCTCCAAAGTTCGGGGGAGGCCATTTTTGCCCACCCGAAGGCTCAGAAAAGCCTCTGGAGCCTGTGGAGGGTGAAAAATGGGCCTTCTGGAAGTCCAGAAACAGGCCCATTTCTGACTTCCAGAGGGCCTCCGGAGCCCAGGGGAGGCTGTTTTTGCCTTCCAGGAGGCTCAGGGAAAGCCTCCGGAGCCTGGGGAGGGTGAAAACACCATCATGGTGCAGGAAGCAGAGTAAGCCACACCCACCATCACCATGTCCACCCAGCAACCAGGCAGAGAACCAATTGCTAACATTTTAAAATCCCACTGGTGGTTAGAGACTTGCATTAAGATACGCATACACCAGTGACGTGCGATGAGGTTTATGGCTGGTGAGGCACTGACACAGGGGTTTCAAATTTTTTTAGACTTGTGGACTTCAACTCCCAGAATTCTATAGCAAGGCATGCTCAGTTCCGATTTAAAGCGAACAGCATTTGTTTTTCTCCTTTGCAAAATAAGTTTTACTTCATTCTTTTTCTTCTCCCTCCCCCTCCTTCCTCCCTCTCTCCCTCCCTCCCCCTCTCTCAAAGAGACACACGCACACAGAGAAGTTGGATCCCTCTCTCACTCACTCACTCTCAAACAAACAAAAACACAGAAATTGGATTGGATATATTTTCCAATGGCTTGAAAGCAGCTCCTCTCCATACCCTCCCCCCCCCATTCTCCTGCTGTCTTCCGATCCGAGCCTTTGATTGCAGGTGGAGCAATGTTGCCTTTTCAAACTTGTAATCAGTGAAGCTGGGCTTATATACTTTTATCCAGCTTTGTGTGTGTGTGTGTGTGTGTGTGTGTGTGTGTGTGTATTTGAAAAGGTAATGTGGCTCTGCATGCAATCAAACTTTTTGAATTCTTCCCCCCTCCCCACACATGTACTTTTTCCAGCTGTTTCAGAGAAGATTTCAACTCTGCTCTTGCCTGCCATCATGAAAAGAAAAAAAATGTAAAAGGAAAAAGGCATGAGCTCTGAGGTCAGACAGAGCTAGCTGCTCCCAGAGCCTCTAAAAAGCCTCTAAAAACGCCGTCTACAGGAGACAGGAGGACCACGTGCCTCATCTACATAAGGAATTTTTCAGCTTTTAACCCTTGCTTAGCTCTGCTCGAGTTATCATAAAGTCAGACTAAATGAGGCACCTCATTCTCCTGCTGCCTCCTGTAGAGGGCACTTTTTTAGAGGCTTTTTTACACTGTTAAGCACTAAGCAGAGTCATCCACTGTGACTCTGGCAGCAACTACCTCAGCCTTTTTCCTTTTAATTTTTCTTTTCTTTTCTTTTCATGATGACAGTGGTGAGGCTCTGCCTCCCCTGACTGCAGTCCCTGACATACACCCATACCCACTGAAACACCTTCACCAGTGGACTAGGTTTTTCTCCTTTGGCAAGCATTAGGCATAGTCTAATATATGCTCTTTTTTCATTTCTTCAAATAATTCTCTTACTTGGCAATATCCATTATTTGTTATGATTGCATCCCAGCCAGTTCATTCGGATTTCATTTCAGAGTCCATGGGAAATCAAAGAGGCTAAGTTCAGGTATGATTTAGCCTTGTGTATCCGCTACCCATACTTCATTTCCATACCTTCATGGTTAGGAAGGAATCTGGCAAAACTCCAGGAAGGCTTAGTGATTGTTAGCACTGAATAGAATTTGAAGAGAAAAGCAAATCCTCCTTCTGAGTTTTGGAGTTTGAATGTAAATACTCACTATAAAATTACCTTTATGTATTTAAAAACATATATTTTTGCTGTTTCTGCAATGACTTCTCTGTTAATTGTCTTGCCCTCAGAATTTTCCCAGATGCTATCTGGGTTTATAGCATCGGAATTGTTCATCCTACAAAATTATTGTTAAAGTCACATTTTTGCCAAAGTTCAGGGCTGATCACTCGGTATCTTTCTTTCTCTGCTCAATTAATTGAACATTATTAAGCTACTAAAGTATTCAAAATGCAGTGAGCCAGATTGCTTCAATACTACAGCATTGGTGGACCATCAGCAGTGCTTAATGATACAAATTAACGTCCCAGTTCTTCAAAATTCTAGAATTATGTATTGCAACTCAGAATTCTGACACAGGGAGATATTCTGTGAACAGTTTCAATATTCTTGAGCAGGAGGTTGGACTAGAAGACTCAAAGTCCTTTCGAATTCTGTTATTCTATTATTAACAGCCTTACTGTGTCATACACTCTACACAGGGATTTGCCTTATGTTGGATATGGGTATACACTATGTTCAATCACAAACTATCAATCACACTGTGGCTTAATATGTTGTGTAAACCCAGTCTTCATGACCAGTTCATGATTCAGTTTATTGTGATAAATTGACTTAATTGAATAAACATGGCTAACATAACTTTGGCTCAGTCAGCATTGGGGACACTGAATGTAATTGAACCCACCATCCACTGATATGGTGTCATTTTGCTAATTTTGACCAAGCATGTTGGTGAATTGTGATCCAAAACTTCTTGAACAGTCACAGAATGTAATTTTGATTAAAGCCAAAGTGTTTTTCAGGTTGTTCACTTGCATCTGAACCAATACTGTCATTCATCCTATCTCCCAATTTTGACAGTTCATATTTGGAGGAGAAGAATGAACCTTGGGAAGTGCTATGGAAGATAATGAATTTGCAGATCTTAGCCTCAATACAGGGAATAGAGAAGAAGCAATTCATTCAATCATGAAGCTCATGTTTTCAGGTTCTATTCCTGATTCTTTAATACAATGTTGAAGACTATGGAAGTGTCAAAAGTCAAAAAGCACAGGGTCAAATTGCAGATAAAATCATCATAGAGATGGCACACCAGCTGAGCTGGGACAAAGACCCCTGAATAATAATATAAAATTATTCTTAACAAAAATACTTCAGAGCTACAACTATGACTCCTTTGAGATCAGCTATCTTGTTCCTGTCCACATGATGCTCTTCCTGGATTACTGTCTTTGCTTATTTTTCCTTGGCAGCCTTCTGAGCAAGCCAAGATTCCTTGCTTTGCTTTAATCAGATTGCTTCCCAACTACCCTTGTTATTGATTACAGGTAAATATTGTAGGTTATCTTGGAAAGACCCTGAACTTCATGACTTTGCCTTTGCCTGTTCTCTGCCAAGCTTTCGGAATAGCTAAATAAGCCACTTGACAGAGTTGGCATATGGATTCCAGTCCTAGGCTGTGAATTGGACTAGAAGACATCCAAATGTCCCTTTCAAACCTAATATTCGTTGATTCCATATCAGGAGAAACCCTGCAATAATTCATTCATAGAATGAAGTTATGATCTGAATTGCTCATCACCTACATGATCATCAATAGAATGAAATATTTAGGTATCCACATGGTCTTAATGTGTGTACAATAAAAGTGTATATCGTAGGGGGACTGGAATTATATGCATGGCTCATTCCCCTATATCACAAACACTGGTCATTCTGTTTTACCAAATGTGAGCTATGCAGGACAAATAAATTGAAAGATCCACTTTATTATTGTAAACCCCACTTATTATTTGTACTAAAGAGTATCGCTAGTTCAGATGAAAGCAATCAAGTACTAAGAATTCTCAAATGCCCAGAAGTGCTATTAAGATAAATGAAAATGTTAACCTCAGGAATGTAGATGGGGCTACTAAGAATTCACAATCGGTGTTGGAAACTCAAAGCTTTTAAACAACACTATGTTAAAACAATTCAATAAGGTCAATCTTATCAAACACATTGATAGCTATGTCCTATTGCATAAAATACAACTATAATTTGTAACCTATCAAATAAAAGGATAATTTGCATAAATCTATTATGATAGTTTATAAGCACACCTGTCTTTAACCTTTTTCATTCTGTCTCTGGTACCAAATCTATCAATAAACCAATTTGTGTTTCGGTTGTAATTGTGCCCTAGTTTGTGATTCAAATGTACCCCAAGAAAATTATCCTTCAGCAATCTGTGGCTCCAAGGTTGCATATCACTTACAATAAAAACAAATACCTACCCACTTAAACACAGGAGGGGAAATAGAATTTTTGAGCCTTACCTTGTGCATGATGAATTCCCAACCACTTCTGCCTTGCTCATTATAGCTATTCATTCTGCCAACCCATTATATCTATCTCGTATAATTTATCTATCTCTGTTTTCTGTAAAGAAGTAATCTGTAAAATAGATTTGGGGTACAAAGGTACCATCGGTGCACAGAGGTTGAAGGCAAACTTATGATGATTCCAGGTCTATACCTATGAAATAATTGCATCTACAGCTGGACTGCCTTGGATTTTAGAGGTTCAGAATCTAGTTTATGCATTCTTAGTAGATGCCTTCTTTATACAAGCATCCCCTACAAGGTGCAAGGTGGGATGATTGATTATGATAAAATTTGCTTAGAAGGAATCCCTTTCTAAGTCTTTATAGCAATTGGATTCAGTCATTCCTGCTACTTTCATTTGATAAATGTATAGTGTTTTCATAACGATTTCTACCTTTCTTTTAGTTGTCCATGTGTTCAATGTTCAACAACTAGTATATTTTTTGTTCCCCTCACCTGGCAATTATTCCATTTCTAAAAGAACTCTTATTTTCTATTATAATTTCCTTGACATTTCTTAGGGTTTCCCAACTCATGGTATTCATTCTAGAAGAGCTGTCAAGCATTCTGGAGAGATTAGATCCCCTTGATTTTCCCTTCCAGTTTCCTTTATTAAATAAACTGTTTTGTTTTTTTTAATTTAAGAGTTGGTAAACCAATTAAAGTAGTGTGATATGGAAAACTCAAATTCACATAGGGGCAATTGATAATTCTATCAAAGCTAAATCAACCATGAACAAGTGGGACAAATGTGATATCACACATCACAACATCAATGCACGATTATGTAATTTGTAATGCATAGTTTGGAATTAATTTTACATAATTATATCATTTCTGAAATGATACCATAGTATAGATGTTCTCTTTCTGACAATTTTTACTGGATGCCTATGAAATTGTTTTGCTGTGTCAACGTTAGCGTGCTGATTGGTCTAATTGTAACACCAAATCTAGACATAAAAATATCAGTGAAGATTTTATTTGGCATTTAATACATCCGCATACATTCTCTCCCTGTGTTAATAGGACCAACAAGAAATTATCTATATAATCTATGCATTTGTAACATAAGTAGTTATTATTATTTTGGTGCACAAAGTCATTTGTGGTAGAGGGATCGGGAATCAATTCTAGTATAATTACAATTCAAACCACCAGAATAGCTTTACAAAGGTCACTTTAGATAGAAAAGAGATTGAGAGTGTTGTTGGTAATCAAACAAAGGATATTTAGTTAGCCTTCTTAATAGTAAATGAAGAAAGCAAATAATATAAGGACTGCTATTACTGCAGTCACTCAGAAATACTTTTTAACAAAGGTAGAAATAGTTATTAATTTTAGCCTTATTTGTTGTATCCCTAGCCAACAATATACATATTTACTAATGGCAGGCAAAGATTGACATTACATGGTAACTTGTAATAGTGAATATACGGCCTACCACAATTGATTTTATTTCGTATAAGTACGCACCGGATGAAAAAGTCTTGAGTTTTTAATTCAAAAGCCACTAGAAGAGTTTATGAAGCAAAAAGTATAACTTTGAGAGTTACTTCTACTATTTCCCCAATCAGAAACATGATGCTTGAAACACTTTTGATCAGAATAGACCTGGAAGGGACCTTGGAGGTCTTCTAATCCAACCTCTTGATTAAGCAGGAGGCTCTATACAATTTGAGACAAGTAGTTGTCCAATCTCTTTTTAAAAACCTCCAGTGGTGAAACACCCACAACTTCTGAAGGCAAACTGTTCCACTGGTTTATGGTTCTCACTGTTAGGAAGTTTCTTCTTAATTCCAAGTTTCTTCTCTCCTTAATTAGTTTCCATCCATTGTTTTTTATTTTGCCTTCTAGTGCTTTGGAAAATAAGCTTCTCAAATACTGCTATCATGTCACCCCTAGTCCTTCTTTTCTCTGGACTATCCATACCCAGTTCCTGCAACCATTCTTCAACCTTTTTTCCTCCTTTTCATCTAAAGTAACCAGCCAATTAACTTACACGAAATATCCTGTTTCATACATTTATTTTGCTAACACCTACCCTCACTATCAATTCTCTCTTTCCATTCTTCTTTTCTCTTGTGATATTACATATTTTTCTAAAAATCTCACCACATAGTCAGATTTAGATAACAAACTAAACCACAAAATGAATTTATTTATGGCTTAATGCGGTATGAATTTAGCTGCTTTGGTTTATTGAATAACCCATGGTTAAAAAGCTATCGTTTAGAATGCATGCTCTCTGAAACTTTTCAGATGATAATATAATATTTTCTGCTCAAAAATGACATCAAGGGCAAATCAGATGAGAAATAATAATGATCAAACGTGTTATTTAAATATGAATTTCAAGCTTTCAACAATTTGAAATAATCCAAACAAGAAGCAATAGTAATAGCAATAGCAGTAGACTTATATACCGCTTCATAGGCCTTTCAGGCCTCTCTAAGCGGTTTACAGAGAGTCAGCATATTGCCCCCAACAATCTGGGTCCTCATTTTACCCACCTCGGAAGGATGGAAGGCTGAGTCAACCCTGAGCCGGTGAGATTTGAACCGCTGACCTGCTGATCTAGCAGTAGCCTGCAGTGCTGCATTTAACCACTGCGCCACCTTGGCTCTGCACCAACCATGAATACTACCACTTCCTTTAGGTTACAGTAGGCCTATCAAACTGGTGGCCCATGAGCTGGATGGGTGACATGCAGGCCACGCCCACGCCCACCCCAGCTCTGCAAAGGCAAAAAATGTTGCAATATCACAATATGCCATGTGACGCAATCGAGTTTGATACCTGTGAGTTACAGTAACAGAATCTTGCAAATCTGAAAGTACATCTTTCCCCCCCTTATTTTTATAGTTCAAAAAATTAAGGAGGGTCCCTTTTAAGATGTTTGCAATGTCCACATTCCTTCTGTTTACTAAGTTGTCTCTTACCTGATCATTGCCTAGTTCCATGATGGCAAACCTATGACACGTGTGCCCAAAGTGGCACGCAAAGCCATGTCTCCCAGCATGTGCGGCATTGCTTGTTTGTTTTCTGGGTTTCTGGTGCGCATGCCAACCATCTGGGTTCTGGTGCGCATGCGACAATCAACTGTCCTTCACATGTGCAGAAGTGCCAAAAACTGGTGTGTACATGCATGCCAGCCAGCTGATTGTCAGGTGTGCATACGCACCAGAACCCATACCATTGGCATTTCTGGTGCATGATCCCTTCGCCCATGTAGCAGTGCCAAAAACCGGCCTGCACATGTGCTCCAGACAGCTGATCGCTGGGTGGGCATTCGCACTAGAACCCAGAAATTCAGCTTTTTCGGACCATGGTCCCCGCAAGCACGCATGTGCGTGACATTTCCACAACATTTTCACCATCACTGGCCTAGTCTGTGCCTCTTCCTCCTGCTCCTCCTGTTCCCTCAAGGACATTGGTCTTCAGAAACTTCTTTCCCTGAAGCTGCTCTAAACCTAAGATGGTTGAAGAAAAATTCACTGTAAATAAGAATTATGAAACAGCTTCTCATTAGGCTATTGATATAAACTGTTGAAGGCTTCAAAGATAAATACCAAGTTGCCCAAAGCTTAAAAGAAGGCTCTTAATCTAACCATCATGAGCCAACAGAAAGAGTATCTATTGCTATTGTACAAAATTAGCTTTTGTATATATAAGGGAAAAAGCTAATCTTATTTCACTGACTAAAAAAGCAGCAACTTCTGAATGCACACCTGCGCAAAAGCTTACTTCCCCTTGAGATACCCACAGGAATAAAGCCCAGCTGTTTTTGGAAAAGCATGAAAAACTTTAACCAAGCCAGAAAGACTTTTGCTGTTCTTGTTAATCCCTTAGATCAAATTTGTAAACTATTTAATTCTAAATGGAATGCCAGGCTTGAGAGCTGCTAATCTTTGAAACACAGTTTTAAATTAAATGCACTTGCTTGATATGTTTAAGATACATCTGCATTTATATAAATTATTTGGCATATTCATTTATTTCCATGTCATTTTTTTGGCGAGCCATTTTCCAACTCCCCTCCACTGAATTTTATTTTGTAATTCTTATGCATCCGAATCTCAGTAAACTCTTCATCTTTTTTAGCTGGTGAGGCTTATGACAAAAAGTAGATACAGGCAGGGGTGGGCTTCAAAAATTGTAGCAACGGGTTCGCTGCCCTATTGCTGGGTAACCATGACTATGGTGGGCATGGCCAGCCAGGACTGGGATTTGGGGGTTTCCTGAACCATGCAGAATCTTTGCTAGAGAATCACCCAAACCAATGCAAACCCCCAGCAGCCCATCCCTGGATACAGACCCAAGGGCTGAATTAACATATAATAGAATTATGTTCAACTTTAGCTAATCTATGGAAACCGAAAACTGTAAGTAGCAGGCTAAGAACAGAAGAAATGCTCTGCTGAACCAGGACAGGGACTGTGAGGTTCCTCATTCAATGGTCAACTAGATGCATTTGGGAAATGCATAACCTTGGACAGGACAGTAGCATTCCTCCCCTAGGTTTGTCTCCAGTTGGTGCTATATGCCAGTAATTTGGAGGGTTGCATGCAGCTATCAAGACCATAGTCATTAAGGGGGCTGATCATCCATGAGTTTTCTCAGTCCGCCTCTTAAAGCCACCTCAATTCATGTCTGTGCTGTGTTAAAAACTACTATCTCTTTTAGTGGATCTCCCTTCATTCAGTTTCAATAAATGCCTCAAAAGTCTAAAGTTGCCAGAAAGGGGAAGAGGAATTTTCTCTCTGGCCTCATTTTTCCAATTATGCATTATTTTATAAATAAATCTCTATTATTTCCTCCCTTATCCTCTGCTGCAAACTAATAAGCCCCAAATACTGTGGTTTTTTCCTAAAATGGAGCTCTTTTAACTCTGTGATAATTAGGTGGCCTTTTCTTCACCTTTTTCAGCATAATAATTTGATAATAGAACATTACAGTACACAGTATTACAAGTTTGACCTCTCATGCATTTATATAATGGCTTTCTCCTGTTACATTTTTATTTTAAATTCCTTTGTTGACGATTCCTAGTATGGATTTTGCTTCTTTAAAAACCAAGTGCCTATGGTGCTGCTTTTTCACTGAGCTATCTACTGATTCTAAACTACCTTCCTGGGTCAGTTCCTTCCAACTTGTCCCACTAATGTATGTTCCAATTAGCACCGTTTTGCTGTTGCTTATATTGAGCATCCATGTCTTTGAATAGCAACTTTATTTATGTGGGTTCATGTGACTTATTGAGTCATAAGGCAGTTGCTTTGGTTTTGGCTTCAGCATGATGTATGAATTTGGCTGCTGTATTGTGGAAAGCTATGGCATGCTTTTCTTTGTCTCAGCTTTGCTTAAGAAACCACAGGCTTCATGTGATGATCTGTGAAGCTGGTTATAAGATCTTGAAATGACACTTTTCTGCATTTTAAGTTTCTGGTTAATTTTTTTTCCATTTTTTAAAATTGTCTTAACTTGTGACCCACCCAGAATCATGTCCATGAGATGGGTGCCTATATAAATTGAATGAAAATAAATAATCTAAAACAGTGGTGGGATCCTCCCAGTTTAACAACCGGTTCGTTGATTGTGTGATTAGCTTCACGCATGCGCATACCTGATGCACGCTGTGCATGCGTGCACAGTTTGAAGAAATATTTACTTCTGGATTTTTTCAGAGAGTAACACAGCTAATTTGTGGGGCAATTTGCTCTGCCGCACAAATCAGCTGAGAAGATAAAGGTAGGAAAATAGTGCAGGCACGTGGGTGGGCTCAACTGATTGAGCCGGTTGCCCAAACTGATAGAATCCCACCCCTGTTGTAAAACCTGCATTATTGCCACACAATTCTGCCTCTACCCTCTTCCTCCTTAACATTTTGGTGTTGAGGCTGTTGTAAATGTGGGGCTGGGGGTGGAGCAGGTGGAGATAGAGAGGAGATGAATGGAATAGCTGCAGAAGGTACAGTACCTTCTGCAGAAGGGAATAACTGCAGAAGGTACAGTACCAAGTACAGTAGATTCTTTTGTTTTATTGATGGACTGCTAAGGCAGGAGAGTGAGGATAATAGCGAGAAAACAAGGGGCCTCTCTGAAAGGTGAAAGCGACATTGAGAATGATCCAGAGAGTTAAAATTTTGCCAAAAGAACAGAAGAACTAGTTTTGAGGCAGACTGAAAGGGATACCAAGAATTGAGTTTGTTCTCTATAGGCATCTTGGAAGTGTTGTAGAGCTCCTTCCCTGCCATTTTCAAACTAATTTGTTTCCATTTTGGAGGAAGAAAAATACATTTAATTATTTCTGCAAATTTTATGGCCACCCATCCTAATCAAATAACTCCAGGTGGCTAATGAAGCACAAAAATAACATGCATACAAAAACCATGGAAAAATACAATAAAATGCCAGTAAAATTAATAATTTTCTCAATCAACACAGGATAAAAAACTCGAACGGAGCTCCACTAATATTCTGCCCTAAGGTTTGAAGGAAGAACCAGGTTTTTAAGGTCCTTAGATAAGCCAATAGGATTGAGGCCATTTGAATGTCAGGGGAGCAGGCTGTTGCACAGGGCAGAGACTGTGACAAAGAAAATATGTCCTCTAGGTCCCACAAGATGATGTTTCATAGAAAGGTTCTGGAATATGCCCACCTTGCTGGATTTAATGGGACAGGTACAAACCACCCACAATAGATACCGTATTTTCACGCATATATCCCGCCCACGCAAATAACCCGCAGGTTTTCAAGATTTATGTAAAAAAGTTTTTATACACCCTGCCTTCTTATATAACCCGCAGCGGTGGTCTGGCCGGCTAGCGAGGAATGATGACCATCTGCTGGAGGTGAAGCGAAGGGAGCCCGCTCTGACCCGAGCTGCGTCCCTCCCCCTCCTCTAGCTAGGAACGACGACCATCTGCTGGAGGCGAAGCGAAGGGAGCCCGCTCTGACCCGAGCTGCGTCCCTCCCCCTCCTCTAGCTAGGAACGACGACCATCTGCTGGAGGCGAAGCGAAGGGAGCCCGCTCTGACCCGAGCTGCGTCCCTCCCCCTCCTCTAGCTAGGAACGACGACCATCTGCTGGAGGCGAAGCGAAGGGAGCCCGCTCTGACCCGAGCTGCGTCCTCCCCCTCCTCTAGCTAGGAACGACGACGATCTGCTGGAGGCGAAGCGAAGGGAGCCCGCTCTGACCCGAGCTGCGTCCCTCCCCCTCCTCTAGCTAGGAACGACGACGATCTGCTGGAGGCGAAGCGAAGGGAGCCCGCTCTGACCCGAGCTGCGTCCCTCCCCCTCCTCTAGCTAGGAACGACGACCATCTGCTGGAGGCGAAGCGAAGGGAGCCCGCTCTGACCCGAGCTGCGTCCATCCCCCTCCTCTAGCTCTGCCATTGCTGCAAACTGCACAGCGGCCCCCGTTTTCTTGCCGCTCCCGCCCGCCCCAGGAAAAGGAGGAGGAGGAGAAGCGGCGCGAAGGGAGCGTTGCTTCGAGATGATCTCAAGTGGAACCCGAGGCGCGCCGGCCGTGCGCAGCCCTTTTACACGGCCGGTGCAGTTCCAGGAAAAACAACACTGCGCAGTGGAGAAGAAACCATTTTGCGTGTAAAATATTTTCTGTATACCCCGCCCACTTTTATACCCCGCGGGGGGCATGCGGGGTAGGTAAAAACGCACATTGCCCGCGGGTTATATGCGTGAAAATACGGGTGCTCATGTATCATGACCCTGTGGCTTTGTAGGTCATAATCAGCATCTTTAACTTCGACTGGAAATGTACTGGAGGTCATTGCATTTCATGAGATATTGGTATTACATGATGTTTCATGGTGCACCCAAGACTGCCTGGGCCATCACATTCTGGTCTGGTTCTTGCTCCCTAAAGCTCTTTAAGATGAATCTGATATTGCTGTAGTGCAGCCCATCTAGAAAGTGACTAATATTAGACGAGGGGGCAGACCTGGCATGTATTACTGAAACCTGGCTGGGCCCGGAGGGAGGAGTCCCCCTCACTGAAATGTGCCCAGAAGGTTTTCAGGTGCTTCATCAGCCGTGATCCCAGGAAAGGGGTGGGGGAGTGGCTGTCATCATCCGAGGGTCATTAGTTTCTCGTAGGATCCCTGCTCCGGAGCTTGTCGGGTGTGAGTCCTTGTTGGTGAAGTTGGACTTTGAGGGTCAAGAGGCCTGTTGCTAACATACCTTCCTCCCAACAGCATTGCAACAGCCCTCCCCTCGCTCCTCATGTCAGTAGCCGAGCTGGCGGTAGAGTTCCCCAGGCTTATGGTCCTGGGGACTTCAACCTGCCTTCGCTCGATGGACACTCTGATTAAGCGCAGGAGTTCATGGCTTCCATGACAGCCATGGACTTGACCCAAGTAATCCAGGGTCCGACTCACTTGGCGGGGCACACACTTGACCTCGTATTCCTCTCGGAGCAGTGGAGACGTGATCTAGATTTGAGGGGCATTAAGACCTTGCCCTTGTCATGGTCTGATCACTTCCTACTGAGGCTTGACTTTCGGAGACCAATCCCCTGCTATAGGGAGGAGGAACCAATTAGGTGGTTCCACCCCAGGCGCCTGATTGACCCTATGGGATTTCAGACGGCACTTGGAGAAATACTTGACACTCTCGTCCACAATCCGGTAGAGTCCTTAGTTGCTGCTTCGAATAGTGGCGGGGGCTCTAAACCAGATTGCGCCTTTACGGCCTCTCTGAGGTAGTGGATCCAGGAGAGCTCCTTGGTTTACTGAGGAACTCCGGGAGATGAAGCGCCAAAAGAGACGCCTAGAGCACCGCTGGAGGACCAGTAACTCCGAGTCAGACCGAGCACTGATGAGAGCCTTTATCAGGACCTATCTCGTGGCAATACGGGCAGCAAAATCTGCACATTTTGCCACTCTTATTGCATCCGCTGAATCACGCCCAGCCACCTTGTTTAGAATAGCCCGCTCCCTCTTGAAAGGGAGGGATGCAGATGACCCTTTACAAGGTAGGGCTGAGGAATTTGTTCAGTTTCTAACAGATAAAGTCGTTCAGATTTGGACAGATCTGGACTCCAATTGCATGGTACCAGCCGAGGTACCGAGGGAAGGTCTTGAGCGAATTTTATGGAGTGAGTTTCAACTTGTCGTTCCTGAGGAAGTGGACAAGGCCATGGGAGCAGTGAGTGCCTCCACTTGTATACTGGACCCATGTGCTTCCTGGCTGGTTTCGACCAGCAGGGAGGTGACACGTGGCTGGATCCAGACGATAGTTAACACCTCTCTCCGGGAGGGGTCCTTCCCGCACCTCCTAAAGGATGTGGTGGTGAGACCCCTCCTGAAGAAACCTTCTCTGGATCCAGCCATCTTGAGTAACGATAGTCCAGTCTCCAACCTCCCCTTTGTTGGGAAGGTTGTTGAGAAAGTGGTGGCCTTTCAACTCCGATGGTCCTTGGATGAAACCGATTATCTAGATCCCTTTCAGTCCGGTTTCAGGCCTTGCTACAGCACAGAAACTGCTTTGGTCATGCTGATCGATGATCTCTGGCGAGCCAGGGATAGGGGTCACTGCTCTATCCTGGTGCTTCTTGACCTCTCAGCGGCTTTCGATACCATCGGCCATGGTATCCTTCTGCGATGGTTGCGGGAGGGTGGAGTGGGAGGCACCGTCCTTCGGTGGTTCTCCTACTACCTCTTGGACAGGTCGCAGTCGGTGTTGGTCGGAGGACAGAGATCGACCCCTAGGCCCCTCAATTATGGGGTGCTGCAGGGTTTGGTCCTGCCCCCCTCCTATTCAACATCTACATGAAGCCGCTGGGTGAGATCATATGCCGGCACGGGATTAAATACCATCAATATGCGGATGATACATATCTGTATCTGTCCGGCCCGTGCCAACTCAGTGAAGCGGTAGAAGTGATGTGCCAGTGCCTGGAGGCTGTTAGGGTCTGGATGGGAACGAACAAGCTGACGCTCAATCCCGACAAGACCGAGTGGCTATTGATGCTCCCTCCCAAAGATGGTCCAGCTATTCCATCTCTCAGCCTGGGGGATGAAATTATACGCCCCTCAGAGAGGGCCCGCAATTTGGGAGTCCTCCTGGATCCGTAGCTGACTTTAGAACATCATCTGTTGGCTGTGACCAGGGGGACCTTTGCCCAGGTTTGCCTGGTGCACCAATTGCGGCCCTACCTGGACCGGGAGGCACTCATGCCCTCGTCACCTCAAGACTGGACTACTGTAACGCGCTCTACATGGGCTGCCCCTGAAGAGTGTTTGAAGACTTCAGCTTGTCCAGAATGCAGCCGCATGAGCGATCGTGGGTGCACCTCGGTACACCCATGTTACACCTATCCTCCGCGAGCTGCACTGGCTGCCTTTTGGTCTCCGGACACGCTTCAAGGTGCTAGCCGTTACTTTTAAAGCCCTACATGGTATCGGACCTGGGTACTTGAGAGACCGCCTCCTGCCAGTTACCTCCCAAAGACCTATTAGATCCCACAGATTAGGCCTCCTCCAAATTCCATCTGCCGGCCAATGTCAGCTGGTGACTCCTTGGGGGAGAGCCTTCTCTGTGGCTGCTCCGGCCCTCTGGAACGATTTCCCCGTGGAGATCCGGACCCTTACTACCCTTCCGGCCTTCCACAAAGCAGTTAAGACCTGGCTGTTCCAGCAGGCCTGGGGCTGTTGAACTATCCAGCCGCATTCGAGGTTACGGTTGTTGTAGAATTTTAAATGGTTGTCTTTATTTTATTTTTTGTATCCCCTCCCTTTTTTATTGTGAGCCGCCCTGAGTCTCTCGGGAATAGGGCGGCATACAAACTCAATAAAACTGAAACTGAAACTGACTAAGGCATAAGTGACCATGACTAGATCCTCTTGATCCAAGAATGGGCCCAACATATAATATGGTCATGACTACCACATTCTCTTCACGTACTCTTAAGTATTCATACTTCTTAAGTATTTCTACCCACTGAAAGCCCAATAACAAAAGCAGATCAATTTTTCCCAGTCCCTTCTTTATGGTCTGAAAATATAAGCTGCATCCATTCTGATGTCATTAGCTACATTTCCCTGCAGTCCCAGATAAATCATCAAGATAAAATATGTTCCCTAGACTGAAAAGGCTGCCTATGCCCAGCCTTGATCATTTGAGATGGGAACAGCTGATTGATTATTCGTTTAAGTCATGTGTGTCAAACTCGTGACCCACAGGCTGGATGCGTCATGGCTGGCCATGGCCATGCCCACCCCCTTTTAGTGAAAGGGAAAAATGTAACAATACGTTACGTGACAACAATGTGATGATGCAAGTTAAATACCCCTGATTTAAGTGCTTCTTTCAATGACAATCAAGTTAGACAATTATTACACCAATCTGGCTTTCACCACAGGTGCTGGGACTACAATTCCCAACAGCCTCATCCATCATGGTTAAGCCAGTTGGCTAAGAACTCTGAGAGCTGTGATCCTGCCGCATCACAAAATTACTTCATTATCTTCCCTTGAACTTTTCACCATTCATAGAACAATAGTAAACAAAACATTTACATTTGCATTAAATCAAGTTGCATCTCCAAATCTGAGAATATTTTCCTCCTTTCAGCTGGGGCGATGCATGGAATTAAGTGGCTCTCCTCACCCTTTGCTTTCTATCCCCACCTCCCACCCCTTAGGCTATTCTTTCTATTTGGAATTCAAAATTTAATTTAGGGGTTTTTTTTAAACAAAAAGATGGAGTGGGTTGTAGGCTGTCCAGCGAACAACAGACAATATTTTATAAATCTCAATATTTATATAATGCATCACACAACCAGCTTAGCAATTATTTGCAGAAAGTGAATCAAGAATTAAAATATTTTGCTGTATCTTCTGCTGGAATGCTGTTGCTGTCCATGCAGAGTCCCCCCCCCTTTTTTTAAATAAAAGAAATGGCTTACTCTTGACTGCATTAGAGCTAAATTATCATTTATGTTTGTCACAGGGGTTGCTAATGTGTAATGAGATTTTAGAGTTAATGTTTTGTACAAAGCACTTAGCTGAGCTGGGATGAAATTGGTTTAGGGTTTTGATGTGGTGTTTTAATTAAAGATAGTTTCCAATCAGGGCCAAGCTAACAGCTTGTCAGAAGATTTGGTTTTTGTCAGCCAATACACCAAGGTAAGCCCACTCTTGCTGTGTGCATCTGGATTCCCCTGAGATAATTAAATGGCAAAAGGTTTTTAGCTTTGTGTTGATATTGCTTCAAGGAATCAGTTTGCTTCTTGGTAGGAGGGTGAGATGGCAATAAGATTGTAGACTTGGATCTGAAGAACTGTTTTGTGCAACCTAAAAAGTCTTAAAATCAATTTGCCTAATTTTTTTTTTGCCTAACCCAAAGAAATAGTTTAACTATTTTTGTTTCAGATTTATAATTGTATAGCTTTAACTTTTCACTGGCTTTGAAGTGTCATAAAATTTTTCTAGGGGTATCAATTATATCTGGATGAACCTCAGATCTGGAGAAGAAATAGGATCATTTGGTGATGCTTTCTTTGTACCTTGGTGAAAATCAGCATCGATCATATTGATCTTTATGAGGTTCTGGTCTCAATCTGCTTTGGGATAACTGGGCATTTTCTTTGTTACCTTATGGGTCAGGCAGCAGGAATGATCAAGATAGTTTTAGAATTTTTTTTTGCATGTATGTATTCAATTCAGTATGCCAGTGGTTCCCAAACTTGGCAACTTTAAGACTTGTGGACTTCAACTCCCAGAATTCTCCAGCCAGCAGAGCTCTGGGAGTTGAAGTCCACAAGTCTTAAAGTTGCCAAGTTTGGAAACCACTGCAGTATGCTTTGTGATCAGGATAATTTAAATCAATGTTATGGAGATGGGGTTTGATGTTATTTTACTTTTGATTTGCTCCACATGGCTTTACTCATTTTGGTCTAAATCTGAGAAGCAACTCCTCACTTTAGCAATCTTTGCTTTATTTTACTAGTGATTTAACAAATTACTGCTGGAGCCCCTGACTATAACATTCCCCAAGTCACTCATTTACATTGGGGTAGGAATATGATTTATGGGATGTGATTTAATGAATAAAATTTAAGCAGATTTCCTTTGTATAATGCTTAATTCACCTTGTGTTTCTAACATAGAATTGGTTTGCTAATTGTTCCCAAATAAATCCTCTAATGATTTAAGCAAGGATTCCATCTTTACTTCAAAGTGGGTTGGAATTCTGAAATATTTATTGATGGAGAACAATTACTTTTTGGCTGTTCTATACAGTGCTTACTTATCACATGAACTGTTGGTGAACAATTCTGTACCATACAGTCAGAGTCCCTGCTGTTTTCATTATTTTCATCATTGTTGTGAGTAACATTTCAGTGACTTTTATCTGCTGTGTACCAATTTAGCTTTGTCCTTGCAACATGCACTCTACTACAGTGTCAAAATGCTTTATCTTGGTAAAATATAGGGCAATTAATACATCTTTTGACTCCAGCATTTTGCATTTTAAATCGTGGCAGAAATGAAAAGTGTGTAATCTGTGTGCATATATGTATATGAAAAGTTTTAAGAGCAGATCTGGCCGATGCCATATGCAGATAGCGTGCTTTCTTGTTACTAAACTGTTCCGACCTCCCTCGTTCCACACCCAAGCACACTCCGAGCCAAAGATAAGTTACGGCATTTAATTAACAGACAGACAGGTCCTTGGCAGCAAACCGGCACAGACAAGCTTGGGCAGCAATAAACACAGATAAGGCTTGGCAGCAATCCAGCCTGCCAAGCTCACAGTAATGTCCTCCGACATTCAGTCCTGCGTTGAGTTCTGGAAAGAGGGGCGTGTGCACAAGGAGTCTTTTTATAGTCTGGAGAGGAGCCTAATGACCATCAGCTGAGTGCAATTACCTCCTGTAACTGCGCAACTGTTCCTGATGCCTAGTAGCTCTTCGATGCCGTACATCCTGGAACAACTCACTACTGGCATCCGTCTCACTCTCCCTTGTCTCCTCCCTACTGGTCCAAGGCTCAGGTGCCTCCTGGTAGCCAACCAGCCTTTCTGTGCCCTGCTCGGAGTCGGAACCCTGTCCAGGGTCCTCCACATCCTCCAAAGCCAACTCATAGGGCCCCTCGCTATCGGAGTCTGGTGGCAGCTCCAATGGCTCCTGGTGGGCCACTACACTGAACATATAGAACTGTGGATTGTTGTGTAGCTCTGTGTTTATGCCTTTACAGTAATTTATCAGACATTGAGTCATTGAGGTGAAAATTGGTGGACATTTCATTTCAGAGGTACTGCATTTTGGCCAGATTCTTGTTTGTCTTAAGAAGAAGCTGGGAAGCCATTGAATCTCACAATCACATCTGGAGAAAGGGTAAGGAAGTTTATTATCTTCCAATTCCAATTTCCAATTTTAATGGATTTGTATGCCGCCCAATCCCGAAGGACTCCGGGCGACTTACATAAAAACAGTTTAAAAAACAAAATACTAAAAAAGTTAAAATACAAAACAGAGCGAATTAAAAAAGGACACAACATACACTCAATGTTAATGGGGCTGAAGCTCAATCAGAGATCAGCAGCCCCAGGCCTGCCGGAACAGCCAGGTCTTAAAGCTAGTGTGCAAAGTATAAAACAATAGTCCACTTCTTTTCAAAACAATGCCCTTAGCTATGTTTTTCTATACCGCGGTAGTGCAGTGATTAGAGTGCAGTACTGAAGGCTACTTCTGCTGCCTGCCGGCTGCCTGCAATTTGGCAGTTCAAATTTCACCAGGCTCAAGGTTGACTCAGCCTTCAACCCTTCCAAGGTGAGTAAAATGAGAACCCAGATTGTTGGGAGCAATATGCTGACTCTGTAAACTGCTTAGAGAGAGCTGTAAAGCACTGCAAAGCAATATATAAGTCTAAGTGCTATTGCTATACAGCAGTGACGTGCGGTGACGGTTACCGTTGGTGAGGCAAGACCGCAGCAGCGGCGAGAAGCAACGTCCCCGGCACTGTGTTCGACAGGCGTCTCGCATTTATGGTGGACATAAACGCGAGACGCCTGTCGGACACAGTGGCGGGGGTGTTGCTTCTCGCCGCCGTCGCACTCCACTGCCTTGCCCCCCCGCCTCCTCCGACAAACAATCCTGATGCCCCGGCCTGCAGCCAGCCCAGCACCGAGCCTGGACTCACCGCTCTTCTCCTCCTCCTCCTCGTCCCCGCTCGGTGCTGGGCTGGCTGCAGGCCGGGGCATCAGGATTGTTTGTCGGAGGAGGCGGGGGAGGGGGCAAGGCAGTGGAGCACGACGGCGGCGAGAAGCATCTCAGATGGAGCCAGGACACCCGGAAGACAAGCTGGCACTTAAAGGCGTGCCGAAGTGCCGGCTTGTCTTCCGGGTGTCCCGGCTCCATCTGAGATGCTTCTCACCACTGTTGCGCTCCACCGCCTTGCCCCCGCCCCCCACCTCCTCATACGGACAGTCACAATCCTGCTGCCCCAGCCTGTAGCCAGCCCGCCCGATCTGCTCCCTGCCTGGACTCACCGCTCTCCTCCTCCCCGCTCGGTGCTGGGCTTTAAAGGGGTCTCCCCTCCCCAGCCAGCCAGCCCACCCAGCTAATTCCTCCCACCACCACCACTGTGTCCAACAGGCCAGGTGTCTCGCGTTTATGGCGGACAGAAATGCGAGACGCCTGGCCTGTTGAAACACAGCGGCGAGAACGTCCCTGCTGCTTCCGTGCTCCGCCGCCTCGCCCCCTTCCTCCTCCGACCCCACCGCTGTGAAGAAAGAAAAAACACACACACACACAAACCTCACAATAAAAAAATAATTTTTTTATTAAATTACAAATTACAAATTAAATTACAATAAATTTGAACCCCCCCTCCCTCTGTCTGATCCACCTTTTCCACCTGTGGAAACTCTCTCAACTCTCCTCTTGTCCGCCCAACGTAAGCGTGATCAACGTAAGCTCCTAAGGCATGATTCGCTGCTCCCCGATCAGGAGGCGGGAGAATCAGTGCCTCTTTTGCATATGAAAGTTTTCGCTTGTTAACTCCTCCTTAACTTTTAAAAGGCGAACAATTCCTTAGGCAAAAGAGGCCCCGAGTTCTCTGGCCTCCTCCCATAGTTAACACTGAGAGCAGACACCAAGCCACTGTGACTTTGAATCTGGTAGCAACTACCCTGGCTTTAATTATTTTAAAAAAATTATTTAAAATTCTTCCTTTCCCTCAGGAGACTGGTGAGGCCCCACCTCCCCTGCCTCTAGTGACTGCACATCCCTGCTATACAGTCAGGATCTGGCCAAAGCAGAATGGGGCCAGCCATTCTACCATTTTTACCTGTGCCCAGAATGGTAGGTAAGAAATGGTTTGATTTTTTTAATTCATCAGAAGTGTAAACTGCTTCAATCCAGAGGTTTAGGTTTAGGTTTATTCGATTTATATGCCGCCCTTCTCCCAAGAACTCAGGGCAGCGTACAACATTAAAAGAAACATATAACACAAAAGTTAAGAAGAAATTAAACAGGATATCCCAAACCCAATTAAAATTGACAATGACACATTTTTTTAAAAAAATTAAAATTAACAGTAATCAATAATTTGATTTGTTTTGTTTAGGCTAGGCTGGCTTGCTGGAAAAGCCAACTTTTTAGGGCGCGTCGGAAGGACTGGAGGTCGGGGATTATACAAAGCTCCAGGGGCAGCTCATTCCAGAGGGAAGGCACTCCCACAGACAAGGCTCTCCCCCTGGGGTTCACTAGCTGACACTGTCTGGCCGACGGCACCCTGGGGAGGCCAACTCTGTGGGCTCGCACTGGACAATGGGAGGCTACCGGTGGCAGTAGGTGGTCTCGCAGGTACCCTGGCCCTAAGCCATGGAGCGCTTTAAAGGTCATAATTAGTACCTTGAATTGCACCCGGAAGACAACCAGCAACCAGTGCAGACCGCCTAAAAAGGGTGTAACATGGGAGTACCTGGGTGCCCCCATGATAACCCGCACAGCCACATTCTGGACCAGTTGAAGCTTCTGGGTGCTCTTCAAGGGCAGCCCCATGTAGAGAGTGTTACAGTAGTCCAGGCAAGAAAGGATGAGGGCATGAGTGACTGTGCACAGAGCATCCCGATCCAGAAAGGGGCGCAACTGACGTACCAGGCAAACCTGGTAAGAGGCCCCCCTGGTCACTGCCGTCAGGTGTTCTTCTAAACTAAGCCATGTATCCAGGAGGATGCCCAGATTGTGGGCCCTCTCTGAGGGGGCTAAAATTTCTCCCCCATCATCAAAGATGGAACAAGATGCACAAATTGGGATGACGGAAACCACAGCCACTCCGTCTTGGAGGGATTGAGCTTGAGCCTGTTCCTCCCCATCCAGATCTGCACAGCCTCCATGTATCGGGACATCCCGTTGAGGGCATCGTTTGGGTGGTTTGGGGTAGAGATGAAAAGTTGGGTATCATCAGCATATTGATGATACTGTACCCCAAAACCACGGATGATCTCACCCAGTGGTTTCATATATATGTTGAACAGGAGGGGTGAGAGAACCGACCCCTGGGGCACCCCACAAGTGACAGGCCTCGCAGTCGATTCCTGCCCTCCAGTCAACACAAACTGCGATCGATGCGACAGGTAAGAGGAGAACCACTGTAAAATGGTGCCCCCCACTCCCAACCCCTCAAGTCGTCGCAGTAGGATACCATGGTCTATGGTATCGAAAGCCGCTGAGAGGTCTAATAGGACCAGGACAGAGGAACAGCCCCTATCCCAGGCCTGTCAGAGATCATCGACCAACGTGACCAATGCCGTCTCCGTGCTGTATCCGAGCCTGAAACCTGACTGAAACGGATCCAGGTAGACAGCTTCATCCAGGGACCGGAAAAGCTGACGTGCTACTGCATTCTCAACAACCTTCGCTACAAAGCGAATGTTGGAGACTGGATGATAGTTGGCTAAAGAAGCTGGGTCCAGGGAAGGCTTCTTAAGGAGGGGCCTCACCATCGCTTCCTTCAAGGCACTGGGAAAGAACCCTCTCTCAATGAAGCGTTGGTAATTGCCTGGAGCCAGCCTCGAGTCACCTCCCGGGAAGCAGAGAGTAACCAAAAGGGACACGGGTCCAGCACACAAGTGGCAGCACTGAGTCTCCCCATAATCCTGTCCATGTGCTCGGGGGTCACAGGATCAAACTCATCCCAGATGGTCTCCACAAGATTCATCCCCATTGACTCACCCGAATCTACCCAGTCAGAGTCCAAGCCTGTCCGGATCTCAGCGATTTTATCCTGCAGATACTGAACAAATTCTTCAGCCCTACCCTGCAAGGGGTCTTTCCCAGCTCCTTGGTTAAGTAAGGAGCGGGTCACCCTAAACAGGGCGGCTGGACAGTTATCTGCAGACGCGATAAGAGTGGAAAAATGTTGCTGTTTTGCTGCTTTTATCGCCACTAAGTAGGATTTAATATGAATCCTTACTAGTGTTCGATCAGATTTGGACCGGCTGGCCTTCCAACCACTCTCTAGGCGTCTTTTCCGGCGTTTCATGTCCCGGAGCTCCTCGGTAAATCAGGGAGCTACCTGGGATCGACACAGGGTCAGAGACCGCAAAGGCACAACACGATCCAAAGTCCCAGTGGCCGCCCTATCCCAGGCTTCCACTAGGGCTTCGGTCGAGTTGTGAGCAAGGGATTCAGGAAAAGTCCCAAGCTCCATCAGGAACCTTTCAGGGTCCATCAGGCGCCTGGGGCGGAACCATCTCTTCTGTTCCGCCTCCCTGCGGTGAGGGGTACCAGTATGGAAGTCAAGCCTGATGAGGAAATGATCCGACCATGACAGGGGTTGGATAGAAATATCCCCTAAATCTACATCATTCATCCACTGCCCAGAGACAAAAATCAGGTCGAGTGTGTGTCCCCCATTATGAGTGGGGTCTTGAATTAACTGAGTTAGGTCCATAGCCATCATGGAAGCCATGAACTCCCGAGCTGACTCAGATGTCTCACCAATGGAAGGCAGATTGAAATCCCCCAGGATCATAAGCCTGGGGAAATCAACCGCCAATCCAGCTAACACATTCAGCAGCTCTGGCAGGCCGATGAAACATAGCAGGGAGACAGGTACATAACAAAAAGGCTCACCTGAACTCCAAGGCCCCATTTCACAAAAAGGGACTCACACCCACCTTTCTGAGGCACAGTGACCTCCTGAGGTCTGAGACTTTCCCTAATAACCAGCCCCCACCCCTGCCCTGGGCTCTCGGCTGATGAAACGCCTGGAAGCCTGGTGGGCATAATTCGCTAAGGGGGACATTCCCCCTTTTGGCCCAACCAGGTCTCCGTAATGCAGTTCAGGTCCACTCTACCCTCTTGTATGAGGTCGTAAATGAGGGGTGCCTTATGTACCACGGACCTGGCGTTAAGCGACACCAGCCGGAGACCAGGGTCCTGTAATCCTGAGCACCCAGGGGTGGGAGAAGGGTGATGAGGGTCGGAACGCGCCATCACTCTTAAACAGTGAACCCGCATCCCCCGAACATAATTTGGCTCTCGGCCCCCACCATATCTGCCTCTCCCACAAACAGTAGAGATGGTGGACCCCCCAATAGAATGGCTTAATGTCTCTCCTGGAATCCCAACCCTTCCCAGCACTCCCGACCCGCACCCCTTAGTTAACTCTGGCTTGTGCCCTGGCAGACTCCCCCTCAAGCCTGTCTGAGCAATCCGTATCAAAAACCCCCACCCTCCCCTTAAAATTTGATTAAAAAACCCCTGTAAAAAAACTCCTAAGCAGTCTCTTCTTGGCATGCCACCTCTCGGGATCCCAAAATCCATCATTAAGGAGGCGTCTTGATAGGTAAGAAGGCCATCCCAGGGAAAGGGGGAGTTCCCGAAGGGAAAAAAGTTCTGTCGCAGTATAGCATAGAGGAGAATGTGGCATCAACCAAATAGTATGGCATCACGGAGAATGGAACGAGGAGATGACATGTCCATTGGGGGGGGAGCCGACAGTGTTCAAGGGGGGGGGTAGTGGGAAGCTGTTGCTGGGCACACTCATGCCGGCTGCAGAGATCCCAAGCCGGGCGACCCACCGCCGCTGTCGCTGAGCACACCCATGCCGGCTTCAGAGACCCCAGGCTGGGCGTTCTGATAACCACACCCATGCCAGCTGTGTTCAGGGGGGGTAGCAGGAAGCTGGCACTGAGCCCATCCACGCTGGCTGCAGAGATCCCAAGCCGGGCGACCCACTGCCACTGTTGCTGGGCACACCCATGCTGGCTTCAGAAACCCCAGGCTGGGCGTTCCCATCCACGCCAGCTGCAGAGATCCCAAGCCGGATGCCCCGCTGCCACCGCTGACCGCACCCACATCGGCAGCCACTGACGATCTTCATTCTCTCATTGCCAGCCGCCCCCTTTCACTCATGATGTTCCGGCTACGAAGCAGTAAATTGCAGCTCAAGGGTATCCCTGAGGTTCCAGGAAGTTCTCATAGCTAGACTTGGAACCAACGATGGAATAGGGTACCCCTGCAAGCCTCCGAGAAGGCCAATCATCTCCCCGAAGCTCTCCTCAAACATGACAGGACACCATCTTGGGTATGCGCAGAAAACACGACAGGACACCATCTTGGGCATGCGCAGAGGCTCTGGATAATTTACAAAGTCTAAAACACATTGCAATACAAAACACTTTTTCTAGCATAAAACACATTGCAATACAAAACACTTTTTCTACTATTGCTATAATGAAGGCCAGTCATTCCGGCAAGCCAAAAAAAGCAGCAGCTTTAATCAGTAAATGGGTAGACCAAAGCCAAGACTTTACTTCTGTCTCCTAAAATCTGAAAAGCTAATTCACTGAGTTGAAGTGAATATCTCTCTTGAGCACTTGCCCACTGGCATTGCTCTAAAGAGGGCACTCATAATGATGCTTTATGGACTGGCTATATCTGCTGCCTATGTTGTGAGAGTTCAGAGGTGGTATTCAACAGGTTCTGTCCAGTTCTGGAGAACCGGTAGCGGAAATTTTGAGTACTTTGGAGAACCAGTAAATGCCACCTCTGACTGGCCCCACCCCCATCTATTCTTTGCCTCCTGAGTCCCAGCTGATTGGGAGGGAATGGGGATTTTGCAGTTAACCTTCCCTTGGAGTGGGCAGGGAAAGGAGGTTTTACAGTATCCTTCCCCCTGCCATGCCCACCAAGTCACGCCCACCAAGCTATGCCACACCCACCAAGCCATGCCATGCCCACAGAACCAATAGTAAAACTTTTTGAATCCCACCACTGTGAGAGTTGTATTACTTTGGAGACCCTCCTAGAATAACATGTTGTCCAACAATCTGCTGGTCAGGACAGTGAACAAACTTGGTTATGGTTAACAACAGGTACATTAAAGAAAGAAACAGAGTCACTAATCCTGGCTGCGCAAGAACAAGTTATCCGCACAAATGCCATTAAGGCCAAAATCGAAAAATCCTCTGATGATGCCAAATGCAGACTTTGCAAAGAAGCTGATGAAACTGTTGATCACATACTCAGCTGTTGTAAAAAAATCGCGCAGACTGATTATAAATTGCGGCACAATTCAGTAGCACAAATGATCCATTGGAATTTGTGCAAAAATTATAATATTAAAACAGCAACAAACTGGTGGGAACATCAGCCTGAAAAAGTCACCGAAAATCAGATGGTCAAGATCTTGTGGGATTTCCGTATACAAACCGACAAAATACTGGCGCATAATACACCAGACATCACACTGGTTGAGAAAAATAAGGTCACAATCATAGACATCACAATACCAGGTGATAGCAGGATCGCCAAGAAGGAACATGAAAAAATCGCAAGATACCAGGACTTAAAAATCGAAATTCAACGACTATGGCACAAACCAGCAGTGATAATTCCAGTGGTAATTGGCACACTGGGTGCTATTCCAAAAGCACTGGAATTACATTTAAAACAGTTAAAAATTGACAAAATCACCATCAGTCAAATGCAAAAAACCGCACTGCTTGGATCTGCACGCATATTACGAAAATACGTTACGACGTCCTAGGCCCCTGGGTGGGGCCCGACTAGTAACCAATGCCAAATCCGGCGAAACAACTGGCCGCTGTGATACAATTGTATAATAATAATAATAATAATAATAATAATAATAATAATAATAATAATAATAATAATAATAATAGAGTAGTAGTAGTAGTAGTAGTAGTAGTAGTAGTAGTAGTAGTAGTAGTAGTAGTATAGAGATCAGCTCAAACTAATAATGGAATGAATCTGATATTCAAGTACATTTTATGGTTGAAAAATGGCTTCATTTCCTTAGAAACAAATAAAATTTGCAAGACATTCACGAAAAGCTAACAAATAAGAGGTCAGTTTTTATTTTTAGCCCTTTCTTTTGAAAAAGAACAAGCCACAAGAAAATGAGCAAGCTTCCATATCTTCTTCTTAGTTCCAAAATAGTCATCTGACTGCTGCAAAGTTGCATAACATTTGGTAACTAGGAAGAGATAATGGGAGGCAGAAGGATGGCATATGAAGCTTAAAGGAAAAACAAGCACTCAAGATGATTTTCCCTTTCCACCCCAATTTTCTTAAGAATGAAATGGCCATGCTAGGCAATTGTACAGAGTTAAGTGGCTAGGTGACCATTTTATAACTAGGAGAAGAAGGTGAAGGGTGGAAGACAAATGCTCTTAAAGGTCCTTGCATGCATAGTACTGTAGCTCTTTTTTTTAAAGAACAAAAATAATTGACTTTTCAGCTAAGATTAAATTGTGAATGGGATATTTCTCCCCTCACTTTCTTTATATTTTCTCTTTGCCTTTCCCCCTTCATTTATGGGGTAAAATGGAAGAGCCTGACTCTTTGTCTCTGTGCTAAATTAATGAGAGTTTTTGTTATAATTATATTCCATGGTATCATTCCATCTCTGATAAGCCTGGATTGTAAGGGTGTATTTGTATGTGTGTGTGTGTATGTCCATCTAGAGCCATGATGGCAAACCTATGGCACACAGAGCCATTTCCATGGGCTCGTGAGCTGTTGCCCAGCTCAGCTCTACCATGCATGTACATGCACCTCCCACCAGCCAGCTGGTTTTCAGGTCTATGCCGTGCATGTGGGGGGGACACACGTGCAGGGATCATGCATGCATGTATGCTGGGGGTGCATGTGCAGGGGTCTCATTGCATGGGGGTGCGCAGGGGGTGCGCAGGGGGGCCTGCACATGCATTGCATTATGGGTGTGTGCACGTTCATGTCCTGGCACATGCATGGCCTTTTGGCACACAACGAGACAAAGGTTAGCCATCACTGATCTAGAGCTCTGATTGCTGAGAAAGATATGTGTTATTTTACCTGTTGTACCTACCCAGCATTTTTGTATTCCTGGTGGATCATTCCCTTACAAAGAGACAGGTCTTCTCAGTATCCAGTAAAGCAATCTCCGGTTGTCCTCTGTCATTCAAATCGCATTGTGCTAGCTGACAGTTCCCGCAATGTGTCATTGTTTAATCTTCTTTGCTCTCCAAATAAATACATTATGACAAGCAATCCCAAATTATCATTTGCAGAAAGAAACAAGCAGACACCATGTCCCACATTACCACATTTACATGCTGACTAGAGAATTATAGAAGTGGAAATACAAAGCTTCAGAATGGCATGAGGTAGTGGAATGCAATTCAGCTATATTTCAGATACTGATGACATGCATTATAGGGCTAATGTCTATATCTCAGTTTCAACCAGTTTATTGCCATGAATTTTCTCCCAGAATATTAGTAACACTGTGTGGTGAATTAAACAGCAGCATTGTTGGCGGAAAGAAAGACACTCAGTATTGGATATTTGTCAGCCACTTTGGAAATATCTCTTCTCCTTAATCTTTCTCAGTTGCTCAAGCAACTTGCACACAAGGAGCAAGAGATAAAAATGGACTTGCTACAGGACTTGGTGTTCCCATGATAAATGGCAGAATCTTCACATAAATTTTTTTGAACACGGAACACTGCTGTTACTTTTTAATGATTAGAGTCGAGGAAGTGGGCCACCTGAAACAAAGCAATAGTCTCAGTATAATATCATCTTCTTTTTTCCCACAGAACAAACAAGGCTGCACAAGGCAGGGACAGCAACAACGTGGTTTTAGAGATGCAACCGGTTTTATTGTAATTCAATCATTTCAGTAGGTTGGTGGGGTTCTCATGGACAGTGCTCCATTCCTGAAGTGCTAGAGAAATTAGGCCTTGCTTAAAACGGAGTTTACTTTTGCTGAACTTAAAAAGCTAATTGAGACTGGACAATCAGTACTTTTTCTGAGATCTTCAGGAAATCCCACAGCAGTGGAATAAACTGGGAAATTACTACCCATCTCAGAAAAAAAGCGCTTCCTTATTGTACCCAGGAAAACTATAGGCAGTGGTGGGTATTCAGCAGGTTCTGACCAGTTCTGCAGAACCCGTAGCAGAAATTTTGAATAGTTCAGAGAACAGTAAATACCACCTCTGACTGGCCCAGCCCCCATCTATTCTCTGCTGATCGGGAGGAAATGGGGATTTTGCAGTAACCTTCCCCTGCCACGCCCACCAAGCCATGCCCACAGAACTGGTGATAATTTTTTTTGAATCCCGCCACTGCCTATGGGGTATATCCATGAAGTCATAAGTCAAGCTTGATTCAGATAAGACTGGATTTATTTTTATATTGTTAATTAAATTTATTAAACAAATTAAACATTTCAGAATTCTCTTAACTCTAGTAGTAGTCAGTGTTATTACTAATGGTAAGAAAATGAACTTATAAGTACAGCTAAATTTTATAATTAGATTGGATACTACCTGTGTATCACCGCTGTAATGATTGTCTTACAGTCTGATACACAAAAAGATATTTTATTCTTTGTTCCATTGATGCATATTTCTAAAACACAGATGAGGTCTTTTCTTATTCCCAATGGTATTCAGAATTCATTATAATCTTAAAAGTTGCAAGGGACAGATATTAATAATTTCCAGTCCGCAACATTCAGATTCCCTTCCAAATCCATGTTTTTCAAATTAGCTTGCATGAATCTTATTATCTATTAAAGTTCTGTTGCTGGACAATTCCTCAGGAGACCTAACAGAAGGCATCAGGTGAATAGGCTGCATTTCAAAAACAGGTAACTTTTGGATGGTTTTCTGAAGTCAAGAATTTGAGAACATGGTAAAATCCCTGATGTATTCTTCATCAATTATAAATCTGTACTTGATGTTTACAGAGGTTTCTTGTTTATCATGAAATATTCATTCTTGAACTCCGCATCTTCTGCCTTGTTGTCACCTACTGTTTCAAATACTCTGAAATAACCTTTTGGTAGTATGGCTCAGCTTCTGAGGCAGCTACTCTTTAAAAAACAACAACACCCAAACCTCAGTATTTCTTGGCAGTCCTTAATCAAAATACTTTTCTGGGTATCAGAAGAGGAGTGTGATAGAAAGTTATTTAATGGAATGTGGAATGTGCATAAGCATACATGACTGCAGCAAGAAGAAACTGTCCAAAATGCAGGAGGGTCAGACACCAAGTGGGAATCCAAGAATCCAAGACTGCAAATCTATTGATGAGCAGGACTGCTAACCACCCAAAAATTCCTAAATTATCCAGCATGAATCCATTCCATTCCCATATTGACCCATCCACCTCCATCTTGTCAATCAAAGCATGGATGTCCAATCCATCCAACTCAGTGAAGATCTACTTGCATAACATGAAGATGAGACTATCAGTGTTTTCCTACAACCTAAGAAAGAGTCAGCCTCTGCATTGTCAAATAAGTGACTCACTGCCCTAATCATCAAGGACATAATTAGCTGGAGGTTTATCTATGCCAGACTCCCTCTTTATGTTTAGGGGCATTTATTATTTGCAATGTTTTCATGAAGAATTTGGATGCTTTGTTATGTTTTCTACATGATTCCGATTTTCAAATATCAGACAACAATGATGTCAGAAAACACAAGTCTGAGCCAGCAAAAAAGGTTCCCCTATTCTTAAGTTAAAGCACTGCCCAACAGTTCTTGGGTTAGCAGAAAACTCTGCTGGTGTAAAATTTGCGGCCTTCATGGCAATCTGTCTTCTATCATAGACATGATTCTGGCGAATGGGCTCTCATCAATATCAGAATAACAGAATGACAGACTTGGAAGGGACCTAGAAGGGCTTCTAGTCCAACCCCCTACTCAAGCACGAAACCATGTCAGACAAATGGTTGTCCAATCTCTTTTTTAAAATCCCTCATGTTGGAGCACCTACAACTTCTAGAGGCAAGCAGTTCCACTGATTAATTGTTTTAACTGTCTGGAAATTTCTCCTTACTTCTAAATTGGTTCTCTCCTTGAGTGGACTCCATCCATTGTTTTCTTGTCCTGCCTTAAGATGCTGTGGATCAGTGGGAACAGAGTTTAAGAGAAAAGCAGAGATTCTGAGTATTTGGTTCTTTCATTGGGGAGTAGAACTAAAGACATTGCTGACCATGATTCAAGAACGAAGATGTCTGATAAATATAATTATTACAAGAATTGCAGAGAAGCTATTCTGAATAATCCAACAATTCTCAAATGTAAAATGCAAGCCCGATGTACAGGAGAAACAAGTTTCAGTTCTTACACTTCTTTCTTTTGTCTTTGTGGCACAGAGGTTTGTGACTTTCAATTTTTTGCAGGCGTTATAATTGGAGTAATCAATTTACTGAGTTTTATTCTAAGGTTGGCAAACCGAATTCTCCCATTATCTAACTGGATGCAGTTGTTTCATTCAAAAGAGTATCTGCCATTTGTGTTGTAAACGGTCTTTTCTAGTATAGTCTAGCTGGTCTTAAAACCAAATCAAAGTAGCAAATTAACTATGTCTTTGATATCATGCCTGCCTTTCTGAGTGAGGCCTTAGTGCACCTCCAGGGATTTTATGGCCAAAGATAATGACTTTTAATTAAAAGGCTTTTAAACAATAGCTTTTACCTCATTTGTCCCTCAGGAACAATTTTGGGCTGGATGCACATTACTGGCAGTTGGGTGGATTAGCAGAAATGATCTACTTAGTCTACTGAGAATAAGCAATGAGCCTCATCAGAAAACAGAGGCGTGTTTCACTGAAGCCAGCCAGGAAATAGCCAAGACCCAAGCTTAACCTCACCCTGCTATTAGGGATGCTTGTTTAATATTCTTGGGGAAGGAAAGAGAATCTATAAACAAGCCACAACGACCGATGCCAAAGGGGTGCAGTGCCTGATGCTCCAAAACAGAAGTATGCTGAAGATTTCAAGATTTATTGCAATTTTGGTATGAATAGACAGAGAATTGTATCAGAGATAGAATGCTTTTTAGCCTGGATGCATTCTGCAATAGTGAGGCAATTGAAAACTACAGGTATGATTAACTATGTGAATGAGTACTGGAGGGAAAAGAGAGAATAATTCTTAATTTGCTATATTGAATGTGTGGCAGATTCTAGAGAGGGCTGGCATGTATTTCAACAGAGTTTGTGAAATATGCAGATTATAATTGAGACCCAGTTTGATCTAGTGCAGAGGTGTCAAACTCAAGACCCACATGCCAAATCCTGCCTGCAGGGTGCTTAGAACTGGCCCACAGGGCCACCCTGAAAAGAGCAAAAATGGAGATTGCGAGGGTCATGGGTGGCCCTTCCAAGTTCTGTTTTCTCTGGCAGACGATTGCAAGACATCGTCACCACCGAAAATGGAACTCAAAGGCCCATTTTCGCTGGCAGAGCATTTGGGCCCCCACAAGCACCCGCTCGACATGAGTGATGTCATGTTTGCTACACCCACCCTGGCGATGCTCACCCCAGCCCCTAAGGTCAAACACAACCCTGATGCGGCCCTCAATGGAATCGAGTTTGACACCCCTGATTTAGTGGTTAAGGCACCAGGCTAGGCAGCAGGAGACTGTGAGTTCTAATTAGCCATGAAACCCAGTTGGGCAATCTTGTGCCAGTCATACTCTTACAGCCCACCTCACTTCACTGGGCTATTGTTGTGGAAAAAATAGGAGGAAGGTGTGTTGGATATGTTTGCCGCCATGGGTTATTTGTGAAAATAATAAAAGGCGGAATATAAATTAAATAAAAATATTTGTACTGGATAAAGGCATCTTCCCTTCATAAATGCCACATGTATTTATTTTGTTTAAAATGCTTACTTGACTCTTATGTGTCACAACTCTGGATGGCTCACAAATAATAATGAAAGCCGAGACAAACCAATAAACAAATAAAAGCAATGTACAAAAAACAAATCCTCTCCCTCTAAAGCAGTGTTTCTCAACCGTGGTGGCTTTAGGTCCTGTGGACTTCAACTCCCAGAATTCCTCAGCCAGCTGGGGGATTCTGGGAGTTGAAGTCCACAGGACTTAAAGTCACCAAGGTTGAGAAACACTACTCTAAAGGGTATCTCCCTACCAGTGATGGGTTTCAAATAATTTAACAACCGGTTCTCTGCCATAATGACCAGCTGGGTAGGAATAGCTTGGTGGTCATGTGACAATGTGGCTGTGGCCAACTCACGTCGATGGGCGCTTCACCTTAGCTGTTACAATGTAATAAGAGTTAACTGGAGAGGCAGTTTCTGTAAGCAGGGCAATAAAGATGAGGCTAGAAACAACATCAGAATTTTTCCTTCCTGCCTTCCTTACAGGATTAGTCCTGTAAAGTGGGAAAAAAATAAAATAAGATTTCTTCTGACAACCGGTTCTCTGAACTGCTTAGAAAGTTACAAACCGGTTCTCACGAATAGGTGCGAACTGGCTGAATCCCATCACTGCTCCCTACCCATAGAGAATTAGAATTATTGGGCCTTACACTTGAGGTGCCCCACAGAACAGGGGTCACTATGAAAAAGGCACATTTTCTAGGTTTTCAAAGTGACAATAGTTATGCAAGGGACTTGGTGGATCAGTCACATATTCCCTCGGGGAGAAGGTGACCCATCAAATAGCTTGATGCAAGGTTTTAATGTGCAAGCCTTTAAAGGAAGTAACCAGCAGCTTGAATTATACCTGCAAAGGAACTGTTGCATTAATAGTGAATTAATCGCAAATTGAGGGACACTTGAAACCTGAAAATGTGTTACCACATTCCTCTGGACCAGTTTTAAATTACTGCAATGCCCATTTAGCGGCATTGCAGTAATTATCCAACCAGGAAGAGACCACAGTTGAGTAACTGTGAGTAAGGCCTCCCAATTCAGGAACAGGTGCAATTGGTACAGAAGATGAAGCCCCACTAACCATAGCTGCCTCCTGCTATTTGAGCAGGAGCTGTGAGCCAGGTAGGACAAATTGTGCACCAACTCTGAGTGGGGAAGTGAGAATCAAAGATGACACATCACCAGCTCCAGGAAGGCCAAAAGTCCAAAGCTACTTTGCCTTGCTAAGGTGAGATTGGAATGGTTCTTCCCCATGTGCAAATTCACAGGGTCAAGTCTTGGGTCAGCATCTGAATGGCATCCTTGCTGATGATACCAGTTCATGTGCTGTTGAGTGACCTTCCCCGTGGTTTCATACAAAGGGGAAAGAAGAGTGTGAGAATCCTGAATCCTGAGCCACCCCAAATCACAGGGGATTAGGGTTAGAGCACTCTTCCCAAACAAGGCCAATTGGAATTGTCCACAAAGGAAGAAGGAGAACCACTTTTAAATAGCCTGTGAAGAAAGATGCTGTTGTGGTCAAGGCTCATTCCTTGCGCCTCACCACTATAATACATTTTAATACAAATTTTCAAAATAATTAAGTCAATAGATAATTGAATTTGGATAGAAATATAGGATCAGAGAATATATATTAGATTAACTCATATCAGGGATATTTTAAGGATTAGAATAGAAGGTTATTCTGAGGTAGCAATACTTTTACCAAATCAATTATGTAAAGCTTAATAATACTATTTGAATGAGAGAGGCCTAGAAAACTGACAGATTCAGTACTTTTGAAGGAGCATCTATAAAACATTCCAAGTGCAGCAATTGCTTTAATATATGAAACTGCAAAGAATATGAGGAGCACCCAGTGATTTGCATAAAGTGACTTACCATATAATAACAACCATCATATGGGGCAGGATTTCTTAAATCTTTCTCCATTCACTGTTCTTCCTAGATTTTTTTTTTGGGGGGGGGTTAAATATGTGTCCCCACAATATATTGAAGACAAGTAACTTCCTCTGCCATTTTCTCTTCATGGATTTTTTTTTTGTGCTAACGTTAGGCACCTAATATAGCAGCGACAATATAACTGATGGTTGAACAGGCTGGTTTTTAATTCATGGAATACTTCCATCTAAAGTGACATCTGTTTAAAGTCTGTAAAGTGTAATTATTGGACAGATTCCAGCATCATTCTTTCTGCTGAGTCTTTTTTTGAATGATAGCTTGGCATCCCTATAGCACTTCCTTCTGCTGGGTCAGCTCTTTTCCTATGTCTTTTCAATGTCAGAGACAAAACCATTTTATTTTTCTTCAGCTATCGATCATCCTTTCCTTTTCCTTTCCCCCCTTTTCCTTTTTTTCTGTTCTGTCCTTTCTCCTTTCCTTTCTTTTTCCCTTTCCTCTTTCCTTTCCCCTTTCCTTTCCATATACATATTCCATTTTTTCCCTCACACAATAGTAATTTTATGTAGCAGGTTAAGCTGAAAAATAGGAATTGACCACACATTGCCACATAGATTTCTGTGGTCAACTTGAATTTCTAGTCATAATGTATTAATTTGGATGAAATTACTGCTTTGTTTTATGCTTGTTGTATGGAAATCTAAAGTTGGATCACTTTGGTAAACATCATCATGTGGATGAATTTATCAGCAATTGTATTAATAGAAAGAGCTAGCATTTGAGGAACGTCATTACCAGCATTGCATAAATACCTTGGACCTGGATATAGATTTTTAAAAAAGCTTCACTTTTTTTTTTAAAGAATTTTGATTATCTACTTTCTTCCATATCTCTTCACAGCATCTCGGCTTTTCTGGTGTTTCTTATTTGAAGGCAAATTCAAAAAGGAAAATTGCTGCTCCCAGTTGAAGAATGTGATGGGGCTCGGCTAAACTGCAGCCCTTGGGAGCAGCTGTGTGAAAGGATGTCAGTGA
The DNA here is from genome assembly GCF_009769535.1 of Thamnophis elegans. Taxonomy (NCBI): domain Eukaryota; kingdom Metazoa; phylum Chordata; class Lepidosauria; order Squamata; family Natricidae; genus Thamnophis; species Thamnophis elegans. Next base: position 60,809,633 of record NC_045544.1, read on the forward strand.
ACATTCCTATTTCAATAAACACCGACATGCCCCTTTAAAATAAATTGCTCTGAACAAATAAAATATAGCCAGAGTTTCCTGCCTTCTTCCCTCCCTATCAGATGTTAGCATTCAGCAACTATAAAAATCTGTCAGTACAACATTTTTCATAGAAAGACTATCATAATAGTCCCTTGGGATTGTGATATAAGTACCTATATGTCCTTGTAGATTAAGCAGTGCTGCTTTAGGCTCAGAAACCAGAAGCCATTCAGAGAGAGTAGCTGTAACCATCTCTCTGTCTCTCTGTGTCTCTGTCTCTGTCTCTCTCTGCCTCTCTCTCTGTCTATCTCTCTTGTCTGTCTCTGTCTCTGTCTCTCTCTGTCTCTCTCTCTCACTCTCTCACACACACACTGTACATTATGGGTTACCTGCTTGATGGTACATTTCTCCTTAGACCTCCTTTTTACTCTTAGTAAAAGTAAGGTAAAGGTTCCCCTCACACGTATGTGCTAATCGTTCCCAACTCTAGGGGGCGGTGCTCATCTCTGTTTCAAAGCCAAAGAGCCAGCACTGTCCGAAGACGTCTCCATGGTCATGTGGCCGGCATGACTCAGTGCATGGAACACTGTTACCAAAGGTGGTTCCTATTTTTCTACTTGCATTTTTATATGCTTTCGAAATGCTAGGTTGGCAGAAGCTGGAACAAGTAATGGGAGCTCACGCTGTAATGCGGCGCTAGGGATTCGAACTGCTGAATTTCCGACCATTCTGATCGACAAGCTCAGCCTCTTAGCCACTGAGCCACAGGCATCCCTTTTTACTCTTACCTTTATCATATATCTTGATGGCTCAGGACGGGGGCAGTGCAACTATCCTGACCCTTCTGGATCTCTCCATGGCTTTTGATACCATTGAATATAGCATCTTCTAGAACAGCTTGGAAGAAAGGAACTGGGGAATAGAGTAGTACAGACTTACCATAGAGTTGGTTGGTGAACAATCACTTTGGTGTCCGTGTGGGAGGGCAGGGCACTTATGAGAAAGTCATCAAAAACTGATGGTGTTATTGAAGATTATAGGGGCTGAAATGTTCAGGTTATTGATTAGTTGGGGAAAGGACTATAAAAGAACCTGTAATATAAATGTTAAAGTTACATCCCTGTTATTTGCTCTGGATTTAGCAAGAAAATTCTGAGTGCTGCAAGGGCTGCAGAAATGGAATTGAACATTTGTATGCGTTTTTCAGATTGATCAGACAACACTTTACACACAAAGATCCTCTAGGAACCTGGGTATATTTTTTTCTTTGTAGCTGATCAAGACTAAAGATGTTCGCTTCTCTCTGGGATTGACTCTTACAGCCAAATAATTATGCAAGCAGCATGCAGCAAAGGCACACATACTTCAACCTCCCCTCCCTGCATTGGCATCTATCTTCAAACAGGAATGGAATGCTGAAAATAGTTTTCTAATTGTTCTGCTACTTTGAGATTAACTATCTCCTGCCTACAATGGTATTGATTCTGCTACTATGACAAAAGCCTGCCTAAATTGTATCTTGGTGGATGATGATTACCAATTCCTCCAAGAGTTAATCAAGGACTTCTTTTAAAAGTTTGCTGGCAACATCTTATGGCTGGTTTAATTTTTCTTTTGGCTACATTTAGATCTTCTGCCTCTCAATATTCTCACTTGGGAGACAGACTCCAGCCTTTCACTTTCCTCTTTGCACACTCAATGCCATCTTGTGAGCATGAATCACCCTGGGACAACCAGAAAAGGATGAAACAATCCCCCTTTCTGAGGAAACATTCAGATTTAATATTTGTAGTATGCAAAATTACAGTGCTATGGAAAACTATAGTTAAGTCTTCTTTCATAAGCATAACATTAGTCTTTCTGGCAGAAAAGATTACAGTCCTCATAGGGAATCTAAGAAAGAAACTCAAATTAAACCCAACTTGATTTTGTTTAGTTAAAGCTGGGACCAAAACAAACTGGGAAAGGCATTCAGGTTCCTACTTTAATACAATAAAAATCCTTCCTGGGATTCCTGCTATGTTTGTTTTTTGGCCTACAATAAAGAACTGATTTTAATCAATTGGAAAACAAGGCCATTTGGACCTTCAGAGAATGGTGACTGAAGACATCTTCACAAAAGCAGAGGAAATGACTGTGGGAAACACCAAGGAATTGGTGAGTAGACTGGTTCTTTGGAATGTCTCTAGATTAGGAGACAATAGGATTTTATTCATATGTGGTCTTAATGGTTGTTCCTCAGGAGGAAATTGCAGGACAGTGATCTTCTGTGGCTTTGAGTGTCAAGAGATGAAAGGATTAGCCATCTTGCTCGCAACTACGGCCGAGCCTTTTAAAGTATACTAAATTAGAAAGCATCCTTTTTTTTTTTTAAACAGAACTTTTTTATTTTTCTTTAAAAAAAAAACACAAATATGTCATCATTTGTCAATCATTAAGACATTGAAATACAATTTTCAAATTGTAAGCTTCAAATTGGCGGTCAAGACCTGGCTGTTTTGAAAGAGATACCACCTCAAATGTTAAGAGCCAGGAGAGACTACGCTTTTTTGGTCGAAGAACTCAGAAATCGTCAGATACAGTATAGATGGGATGCACCATTTGGCATCATATTTACATTTGATAAGCAAAGGTACCGCCTCAACTCTGTATGGAAAGCCCGAGATTTTTATTATAATATATTGAAGGCCGGACACCCTGCACCATCTGGACCTAGAGAAAGACCACAAGAAGGACAGGATAGACAGCAAACTACACAACCACCAGACAAGATGGAGCATCTCTCTTCTCTAGAAGTGCAAGGTGCTATGGAACCAAGACCTAGCCGCATGACTACTAGACGTATGGAGAAACAAGCTAAAAAGCAACAGCATCAACAATCATCGGCCATCGATCAAGGAACTACAATAACAAATCTGGAAGCAGTGGGAGGAGCTAGACCTAAGGTTAAACAGGCCGTGCAGGAAGCTCTAAAAATGCTTCAACCAACCAAAGATGACAACTAAGATTTTAACATGGAATGTCAACGGACTGAACTCTCCACAGAAGAGGAAGAAAATATTTCATTATCTCAAACAGTTTAAGAACGATGTAATTTGTTTGCAAGAAACCCATATCAAGTCAACTGATCAAAAATATTTGATCAACTCAAAACTTGGTCAACATTTTGCAGCTTCTGCTATGGAAAAGAAGAATGGTATAGTTGTATACTTAAGAAAAGATATGAAAGCTGAATTAATAGAAGCAGATCCCTTCGGAAGATATATTGCTTTAGACTTAATCTTAGAAGGGAAAAAGACATTACTTTTGGGAATTTATGCTCCAAATCAACAGCAAGATAGATTCTATAGAAATCTTCATGCTAAATTAGTACAGTGGGACTATAGTTCCTGTATACTATTGGGTGACTGGAATGGAGTGATAGACACTAAGAGAGATAAGAAGATTTCTCGCCTAAATACCAAGATGCGAGCAAAGTTACCCAAATCTTTCTTTGACATTATGGATGATTTTGAATTGAGAGATATTTGGCGAGAAAGAAATGCAGAGGAATATGACTTCACTTTCTTCTCGGACAGGCATCAATCCCTCTCAAGGATTGATTTTATTCTAACCACTAATGATTTGCTTTCTAGGGTCAAGAAAACAAAGATTGCAGCTAGGGTCCTTTCGGACCATAACCCAGTTTGGATGGAGTTGGGAAGGGTAGTGCAGGCAAGAAGGTCTTGGAGATTGAATGAAAACTTATTTAGATATGAAAAGTATATTAATGATTGTAAAAAATTACTATCTGAATATTTTGTTTTGAATATGAATAAGGGTACATCTATGGAATTTGTATGGGACGCAAGCAAAGCGTATATGAGAGGAGTTTTGATGAATATAAATAAAACAGAATAGAAATAAATAGAATAGAATAAAATAGAAATAAGCAAGGGTTAAAATGAACAGAACTGGAAGAGGAAATTAAGAGAAAAGAGCTGGAGTTAACAATGAACCCAGACGAAACAAAGGTTAAGGAAGCTATTAACATATTAAAATCTCAATTTGACATGTTGATCTCTGACCAGGTAGCTACTAATTTATTATATGCAAAACACAATACTTTTTGTAATGCAAACAAACCTGGCAGATGGTTAGCGTATCAGATTAGGAAAAAAAGGAAAACTCGAAATATATCTAAACTGATTTATAGAGGGAAGGAGGTGTTTCAACAGGAAGAGATTCAAAAGGCTTTCTGGGAATTTTTTACAGAACTGTATAAAGGGGATAAAATTAATGGTTTAGACATAGACAAATATTTAGACAAAGAGAAAATACCTTCAGTTAGAGAAGAACACAGGCAAAAATTGAATCAACCAATAACCTCGGGGGAAATCCTGCAGGTAATTAAGCAATTAAAGTCAGGGAAAGCACCAGGTACAGATGGCTTGACAGCGGTTTACTATAAAAACTTACAGTTAGAAATGGTAGAACCTCTTAGAGAATTATTTAATATGATTCAAACGGAAGGTAAAGTCCCTCCATCTTGGAAGACAGCGTTTATATCTTTGATACCCAAAGAAGATCAAGATACTACTCAACCCAAAAATTATAGACCTATTTCATTACTGAATGTAGATTATAAAATTTTTACTAAAATATTAGCAAATAGGTTAATGTTGGTCATTCAACAATTGATACATACGGACCAAACAGGTTTTATACAAGGGAGACAGATGAAAAGTAATGTTAGATTAATTATTAATGCATTAGAATATTTGGGAAAGAACAACCAGATCCCTGCTGCGTTTATATTTTTGGATGCTGAGAAGGCCTTTGATCGAGTTAACTGGCAATTTCTGCTGAAGATACTGCAAAAAATGCAGATAGGAGATAATTTTTTACAGTCAATTAAAGCAATATACCAACAGCAAACAGCACAAATCATAGTCAATGGAAGTTTAACAGACTCTTTTCAAATTGGAAAAGGTACAAGACAGGGCTGTCCTTTGTCCCCATTATTGTTTATTATAACTTTGGAAGTATTGTTGAATAAAATACGGGGCTTGGATGGTTTAAAAGGGATCAAGATTAGGCAGCAAGACTATAGAGTCCGCGCTTTTGCGGATGATTTGGTCATAATATTGGAACAACCGCAGGAATCCAGTATGGTTTTAATGAATACGATTAATCAATATGGTCAAGTGTCGGGCTTTAAAATAAATTTAGGAAAAACCAAAATATTAGCTATAAATATGAACATTAAACAAAAGGAAGAATTAGGAGTGATGCTAGGATGTGAGGTAGTTAAAAAAGTCAAATATCTTGGAGTTAACATTTTAACTTCAAATGGGAAATTATATAAGCATAATTATGAACCACTTTGGCATAGCATACAGACAGAGATGAAAAAATGGGAGAAATTGCACTTATCTTTGCTGGGTAGGATAGCGGCAGTGAAAATGAACATTTTACCAAAATTTTTATTTCTTTTCCAAATGTTACCTATACTTAAAAAAGATGCGAACCTTTTAGAATGGCAGAAGGGTATCAACAAATTTGTGTGGGCAGGAAAGAAGCCGAGGGTAAAGATGAAAATAATGCAAGATGTACGTGAGAGAGGAGGATTGAAACTACCTAATTTAAAACTATATTATGATGCAGTGGCATTATCTGTAATTAGTGATTGGACTCATTTAACCAATGATAGAATATTGAATATTGAGGGACACGATCTGGTATTTGGTTGGCATGCTTACCTGTTATTCAACAAAAAATTGGATAAGAATTTTAAAAGTCATATTTTAAGAAATGCTTTATTGCGGGTTTGGAAGAAATACCAATATAAATTAAATGACAAGATACCCATGTGGGCAATTCCTAGACACGCAATTGAAAATATGAATACAGCACAAAAACAGGACAGAATTACTTACAGACAGCTTCTTACCTCGGAAAGGGGGGTATTACAATTAAAATCTTTAGAGGTATTAAAAGAGGAGAAGGTAGTTCAAACATGGTTCCAGTATGGGCAATTACAGGCTAGGTGGAAAATAGACCAAAAAATTGGTTTTATCCAAGTTGAGGATAATCTGTTTAAACAAATAAGAGATCAAAGCTTAATGCATATAAAGAGGATATATAATGTATTAATACAGATGGATTCGGAAACAGAATTAGTTAAAGATTGTATGATAAAATGGGCTCAAAATATTGAGGAACCAATAATGTTGGATACATGGGAAAGAATCTTGGTAAGAAATGTGAAATTTACACAAGCTCAAAATCTGAGAGAAAATTTTTACAAGATGTTCTATAGATGGCATTTAGATCCTAAAAAGTTGGCTTCTATGTATCCGAATGTACAGCCTAAGTGTTGGAGGTGTGGTTCTCTCGACGCTACATATTATCATATATGGTGGACCTGCCAAAAGGTTAAGGCATTTTGGATAAAAATATGGTGGGTCATGCAAAATGTTTTTAAAAGAAGGATAAAGTTTATTCCTCAGTTATTTTTACTAGGTATATGTACTGACTTTACAGTGGTAGAGACCAATTTGATTCTGCACCTGATAACTGCAGCAAGACTATTGGTGGCGCAATATTGGAAGAAGGAAGACTTGCCTACAATCCAAGAATGGACATTGAAAGTAACAAACTTAGCCGAAATGGCTAAAATATCGGCATATCTCAAAGATCATTCAAATGAGATATATAAACGAGACTGGAAAAAATGGATTGACTATATACAAAATAAATACGGGACTAAGAAATTCCAGTTAGCCTATGCTTAAGATCAGAAATGATTTAAACTGTTAAAAGTCAGTTCAGTAAGAAGAAGCTAAGGTCAATCTAGAATGTCATTAATTTCTTTATTTCTTTTTTCTCAATAGATTTTAGACTGTGTTAGTTAAAAATCCATACCGTGTACGGGTTCTGGGAAGTCGGGGGGGGGAAGGAGGAGGGGGGGTGGGGGGGTGGAGGGAGGGAGGGGTACACACAACGAAAGCATCCTTTTTTAATCACTTTTAGAAATTGCCTATTAACAGTTTTAAAGCTATTGGAGACTTTCAGAACAAGAAGTTTAAAAAGTTGCTAGATGAGTTTAGCTTCAACTCTGAACAAAAGAAAAATTAAACATAACTTTAAGAACAAAGAATTTGTAATAAACAATAAAAAGCTAAATAAGATTTTGATTTAAGAAAGTTACAAATGATTAAGGGTCCAATTAAATTTGGAATATTGATTTTTACTATAATATTTTGGAATTAAGTATTAAAAATATATAGCTTTTTGAGAGAAATGGGTTATTTTGGCAATCTTGGCTCATAACAAAGACAAGGCAACTTTAAATTTCAGAAAGTAAACACTATAGGACTAAACATTTTTAGCAGAAGGGAAAAAAAATACAAGCCTGCTTTTATTAGCTGATGTTTATTAGCTTTGGAATTTACAAAATGACACAAACATAACATTGAAATAATTAAAGAAGATATTTGAAGAATAGGAAGATATTAGTAGCTACAACTTCAACAGTGTGACTAATAGAGCCTCTCTGCGAGGATAATGGGTGAAAGAAGCTTGATAATTAATATGGTATAATATAATATGATATATGATATAATATTTGATTCTATGTAATTATGTACACAAATGCTAATAAAACACATGAAGTAAATTTTGTCTGACAAGACAGAGAAAGTACCAAAAATGGTACTACAAATGACATGTCAAAAAAGGATGTTTTGGAAAACAATGTTTTTACTGGACATACAAAAGAAACTAACTGAAGCCTTAAAAATTAAATGGGAAATACATGACAAACCAAGATAATGTCCTGGATAATGTTTTCTTATTGGATCTGCAAAAGACGTTTGTCAACCTTGAAGAAATCTGTGCAATGGAATAAAGAAGAATGAAAGAGTAATCTAATATTACAACAATATTTGAATGTATTAAAGATTGCGACTGATTGAAGTAAAAGGAAGGAACATAAAGTTGGTTTATTTGATCAACTTTAAAAAAAACATTTTTTACAAAGTTCTAACAACTCCTTGTGGACTTCTGCTGACACTATGGTTAAGAAGTTTGTATTTTATGGATTTGCTTATAGAGAAGTGTTAGGTTATGGGATGAAAACATATATGTATATATAGAAGTGAAGAGTTACTAAATTTATCTGTACTTATTATAAAAGTTGAAAGGCACTTTATATATATATCTTCTTTTTCTTTATTATATTATTTCTTTTTTCTTGCATTTCATGTTCTTTGTGTTCTTACTATTCTCTTTCTTTTTTAAGTTAATATATGTTAGTTTTTAACTATTGTAATCAAAAGACTTAATTAAACATTATATACAAAAAAGGAAAAGCAGCCATTTGATCAATTATCCATATGATTTGATATCAGATCAGCTTACTGTTATACACTCTATGTTAGGACTGTTAGAGAAAATTTAAAAAAAAATTCTTTGTGCAAGTTGCTGCAGGCAGATAACCACCCAAAAAGGAAAAGAGAACTCTGGAAAACTTAAAAAATATATAGCACTTTATAGTAGCTTAGTAGTCAGTTAGAAAGGAAAAGAAAGTAAATGTTCTGAGAAAGGACGAACAAATGGCATTGAGAGTAGCCAATGGAGGAAATCTTTAGCTGATTGTTGATTTTTGTCAGCTGTAGTCACAAAGCATCTGAAGGGAGCTTGGATGGAGAAAAAAAACCTCTTTTTGCATAAGACTGTTTGCAGAATCAAAGAACTAGCCAGAAGCATTCAATTTCAAATAAATTATCACAAAGAGCTAAATCACATGGCTGTAATTTCTCTGATTAATCAAGTGACAGCACAAGAATCTCTTTGGCCATTCATAGCTTTCGATTTCCTCACATGGGATTTATACTTTCAAAGTGGCTAAGAAGTTTAACTAATTCTAAAAACCAGATTATATAAAAGCACCCTTTCTTGGGACAACAGGAAGCCCATTTATGTTTACCTCTTTATAAGAGCTCCAGGAAACATTTATGATTCTTCATCCTCCTAGTTATGTTATCCTCCAAACAAATGTGTGGAGTACACTGGGATTTGATATACCGATCTATCCAATGGTTGGATTCAATTTTTTTTACTGTTGGTTCTGTGGGTGTGGTGTGGCTTGGTGGGCATGGCAGGGAAGGATTCTGTAAAATCTCCATTCCCTCCCTACTCCAGGGGGGGTACTCAGCTGGGACTCAATAGGCAGAGAATAGATGGGGGTGGGGCCAGTCAGAGGTGGTATTTATTGGTTCTCCGAACTAATCAAAATTTCCGCTACCGGTTCTCCAGAACTGGTCAGAACCTGCTGAATACCGCCTCTGGATCTATCCAAAGAGCTGAACTGAATTTTTTGTTTGACTGGGAACTTGAAACTGGGTCTCTTCAGGTTGCCTCCATTCATGATATCAAACTGACTGAATGCTCTTTAGCAACTACTTAAGCTTAGGAGGTGGAAGAAGCACAGGATTGCTTCCCCAAGAGCTTAAGTTTTCAAAATTTTAGAATCAACATTTACACAATTGAAAGGAACCTTAGAGAGTCCTCATACTCACCCCAACTCTTGTTACAATCCTGAGATTCCTAAAGGAGCTTTTCCTTGAGAGAAAACTGGTCAGTGATAGCCATCCAAAATGTATCCCCTGCGTTTCTAAGCTAAAAAGGAGTTGATCCCCTCCTGCTATGGTGTTTGTAAGATAATTAGGCCACTGACAAACCAAGACATCTCCCTTCTCTGCAGAGAGAATTGTGGCCTTTCAACAAGGAAGAAGAAAGTGTGAGTTTATTCACTGAGCCTGAGAGCGCTGGCTAAGCTCTCAAGGTCAACTTCACCCCTGGGCCTCTTCTATCTCTTAGAATTAAGTGGCTTCAGCAGGAATATGAAACACGGTAAATACATCATTGTTAGTGGGTGTTCTTCAGGAGTGCCAAACATGTGGCAATTTATAAGAAGGCTCAATTCTTAAGTCATTTTGTCACAATACTACTTAAGCTCAATTACAGGCAGGTTTCTCGTCATCCCTTAGCTATAACGTTATGACCTTGCCAGGGAATAATTATTTATTTTCCACTGCTTTTCACAGGCTGTACTTGTCAAAGGTTCCCCGAAATGATCATTATTTTTTTTCAAAGTGAAACAGGGCAGGGGAGGGCTCAAACCTTGTTGGAAGATTGATGTCCCCCACATTTTTTTCATGCCTCTATTCAAGAAAATGTCTTATTGGAATTGACAAAAAGGGACATTTGGTGGCAAAGCCATAGCTCACGTCATCCCTTTTTGTCTCCACCGTAAAATCATTATCATCTCAGATTTTCTTTTGATTTTCAGCTTGCGTGTATCACAGACATGCAAATTAAACTGTCAGAATAACAAGAGTAACAGAGATGGAAGGGACCTTGGAGGTCTTCTTATCCAACCCCCATGCTCTGGCAGGAAACACTGTACAAAATTTAGAGCATTTCATTTATGTTCATGCATGGGCAACACTTTGCATCCTTTCCTCCAAGAGATTCTAGCTGAGAAGTGGAGCCAGCATTTAACTAAATGTCTCTTTTCACTTATTCCACATTTGAAGATGAGATACTAGATTTATTGAGATCTGGGACCTGACATATCTCAGTTAAGTATAGGTGTGCCAGCCTTATGTTAACCTTCTGGAGTTGTGTTTACAGGAAAGTAATGTTAATTTGATATTATAATGGCCTGCATTAGACCTTACTTTTCTGGAATTATATGTGGATTTCAGGCAGCCTTGCTAGATCTGATTTTCTATGTAAAGGTAAAAGTAAAGGTTCCCCTCACACATACTGTATGTGCTAGTCGTTCTAGGGGGTGGTGCTCATCTCCGTTTCAAAGCCAAAGAGCCAGCGCTGTCCGAAGATGTCTCTGTGGTCATGTGGCCTGCATGACTAAATGCTGAAGGCGCACAGAACTCTGTTACCTTCCCTATTTTTCTACTTGCATTTTTACATGCTTTCGAACTGCTAGGTTGGCAGAAGCTGGGTCAAGTAACATGAGCTCACTCCGTTACGCGGCACTAGGGATTCGAACTGCTGAACTGCTGACCTTTCTGATCGACAAGCTCAGCATCTTAGCCACTGAGCCACCACATCCCTTTGTGATCTTTTACAGACCAAGAACAAAAAAAACCCACAATAAAAGCTTTTGCAGACCTTAGTCCACTTCAGGCTATGGCACCTTTAATATCAGTGGGAGCCTTGATAGTACTTGCCAAAATTATTATTTAATTATTGTCATCTTACAATTTTCCTAATCTTTTGTGGTTCTTCTTACAGGAGACTTTAGATGACACTTGGAATATATTGTGAACGAACTTTAAGCAGTTTCATGAGATTGATGTTTTGTACAAAATGTCTGCATTCCTCTGTAGGATTGTGCAAAGCTGAGATCTCTGAAACCTTATGAGATATGGTGAACTTGCAAGATTTTTTTTTATTCTTTAGAAAAATAATGAGTTTGGAGTTTTAAAGCCTGGTGCTTTAAAATGTTACCAAGCCCTGTAATGGAGTGGTCTCCTGGGACAGGTGGGTATATGGATGAAGTGAAAGCATAGTAAAAGTGAAAGAAAAATGAAGCACAGAAAGTACATATTGCAATAATGCCACTTGCAACCATATTTATCTCTGTCTTCGGCGCTGTATTTCTCTCAGACATCACTATTTATTAAACTCTGCCACCTTGGGTTTATGATCCTATAATGAAATTCCAGAAATGAAATGGATTGGGGCCCATGAGAACATAGGACACCATAAATGAAATGCCACAACACTTCTTTGTTGGTTTTGCTCCTGTAGGCTGGTAGGGATGCTTCTGTGAACATGGGTAGAATTGTTGTTCCTTGGAGAAGCTGGTACTAAGAGCTACCTGGATTTTGTAGTGTTCTGGTTTTATGGCAGGTTGAAGAGCCTGGCTGAAGGAAAGCAGCTGAGTCTGTGTCAAGATCATGTTGTTTTTAGGGAAGGCAGATGACTCAGCAGAGGGGGAAAAGCTGGAAGGTACCTATACAGTGCCACCTATATGTCAACAATATAGGACAATGATGGCAAACATATGGCACACGTGCCACAGGTGGCACATGGAGCCATTTCCAAGGGCACACGAATTGTTACCCTGTCAGCTCTAGCATGCATGCAGGAACGGACCGGAAGTTTTGTGCATTACGCTGTTTGCCACCCTCCAGAGGTTTCAGGGAAGCCTCTGGAGCCTGGGGAGGGTGAAAAATGGACTACCGGGCCCATTGGAAGTCATAAAATGGGCCCTTCCTGGCCTCCGGGAGGGCGGGGGGGGGTCATCATTTTCGCCTTCCCTAGGCTCCTAGAAAGCCTCTGGAACCAGAAAAACTCACAAGTATTCCAAAATCAGCCACTGAGAAACAGAGGGGGGGGGGAAGGGAAGAGGCCAAAATCCAGCACAGGTAAAAAGGTTGTTAAGATAATGAAGGTGTGTGTGTGTGCATGCATGTATATTTTCACTTATGCATACTTACACTATTATAGTTCTATAAACATCTTAGCATTTAGAATAAACTTCTTTATTTGTTTAAGTTCTGTCCATGACTATGAAGATTGTCACTCATCCAGGTCACAGTCGTCCTCCCCCCCCCACCCAAAAGGCAACTGGACTTTCTTGCTTTGTGGTTGTTGTTTCTCATCCAAGAAGCTTCTTGGGTAAGAAAAGAAGCATTTTCAGAGGAGGAAAAATTAAACAACCAGTTGCTTTGTGGAAAAAAAAGCACCTTTGGGACAAGTGTTGTCCAAGTTTATGTTTCTGTCAGTTCTCATCCTGACCCAACCTCTGACACACATATTTACCACAGAACAATTGATCAAGTATTAAGCAAATTTACAGTAAACTGTGCTAATAAAAAATTATATTAGCATTTGTAATGACAAAAGCTGCTAATTTTTAGACATTTTTTTTAAAAAAGCAAGTCTGCTAGCAATTCCAGTTGTTATCCTTGGCGGACCTTAGAAATTTCACAAACAAGTATTTGGGTAGAGTTTTCTCAGCTTTTTTAAAATAAAAGAATGTAGAACTTCAGGGCTTTCCAAAGACTTCAGATAAAAAACAACTATCTAATGGAAATAAAAAATGTCCTTGCCAGGAATTAAACAAATGCAGGTTTATAGGAACACTAGAAGCATTTTTAAAAATCATGTCACCTCTAAGGCTCTGGGCAAGATATGATGAATATTGTGGAACTGTTGTCAGCCTGGCCAATAGCAGAGAATGATAATACAGCAAAGTCCACACATCCCTGCCTTATATTGTGTCTTTACTAGAACATCTTGAGCATAACAATACATTTCTTTCTAATTGGAAGAATGCTGACATGTCAATATATCTAAGGGCTACAGCATTTCATAGAACTTCTTTCTTAGCATTTATTTTCCTGGTCTCCCTGGAGAAGATCTTCTGGGTAGATATAATATAAGATCTGAACAGAAATTTTAATTACATGTGTGATTTGTAGCTCCTTCTTAAGTTTGACTGCTCCTACCTTTCGCCTCCAAAGGCCTGCTTTATGTGTTAAGATTCTTTCTGAAAATATTCCTAGTATTCTTACATATGTAAATCACTGGATTAATCAAGAGAAACCTGTAAGCAAGAAGAAGATTGCACCTTGCTTGTCTGTCAAAATATTCAGAGGGACTATATGTGAGAAGCTTTGGAGGTAACAAAATGAAAATATACATTGTCTGTTAATTAAAATTTGAGGCTGTAAACCTAGTTCCATTTAGTTTACAAATCCTATGTTGAAATGTCCAATTGTGGGAGATTTTGAATAGGTAAGTCTAGTTATTTCTGATGGTTATACTCCAGGATGCAACCACAAATAATGAAATAACCCCAAATAACTGGAACTTGAGTTTACAGGATTTCAGGGTTTAGATTCTAGAGGTATGGAAACTGATTAAAAGATCACTAATTACTTGATTGATTATGTATCAGCAAGTCATTTTATACCCCTAGCAACCACAAAAATAGATTTTGCCTATGACAACAGTGTATTCAACCTCACCATCCACCTTGCTGTTGGGCGTCCCCTTTTTTTTCTTTCATTCTGTCTTTCCTGGCCTTAGAGCAGTGTTGGTGAACCTTTTCAGCACCAAGTGATGAAACAGGAGTGTGTGCACACATGTGGGAGCCCTAGAAACTGGAAGAGCAGCTCCCCACCGTGCATACGCAGGAGCCCCAGAAACCTGAAGAGCAGTTCCCCAGCATGCACGTGCGTGTTGGGAAGCTGAGCTTCCAGTTTCTGCCATGTGCATGCACGCCAGTTACCTGGTCTTCCAGTTTCTGGCATGCATGCTCACGCAAAGACCAGCTGGCTAGCACGCATGCGCGCGCTGGAAACCAGAAGCTCAGCTCAGCCAGGGAGCTGGTTCCTGGCACTCCTGCTCTCCTGGTTCCTTCACATCCGGTGCATGTGAAGATCAGCAAGATTTCTGTCTATAGGCCAGCAACAACAACGAAACTACTCTGAAGTAACTCCTTGTGTTGTCCTTGGTTCCTTGAGCCTGACAATGTATTTGTTTTCTTGGCTGTCCACAATATTCTCAGGAGCCTCATCTAACACCAAACTTCAAAAGCATCAATACTTTTTCAATGCTGCTTTTTCAAAATCCATCCATAAAGTATCTCAGGGAATACCGTGGCTTATATTATTTTGATCTTTGCAGGGGTAGAGACATCACAACATTTGGATATCTTCTCCAAGATTCTCATGGCTGTTCTACCAAGTGCTAGTCTGCAGCATATTTTTTTTGACCTCTTGTTCCTTTTATTGTTGTTTCTCATTCCTAAAAGGCAGAAGTTATCCACCAGTATGATAACTTCATTGCTAATTTTAATTTTAGTTGCTATAAGAAAAATGCAGGAACAAGCTGAATTTTGATCAGCTGGGATCTTTTGTTTCCTCTATTTACTCCACAGTGAAAATTTGCATTAAAATAATGTCCAGGAAGAAGGTGGATTGTTGCCAATTGCTGGAAAATCAAAGTAGAGGTAACAGCTGTATGTTCCTGCAAACCTAATATGGTGGCAATCCAGAGCTGCAAGCCCCAAAATCATGGATAAGTGAAATAGTTTTCCATGGATGTATATATTTATTCATTTGTTTTGTAAGGTTGCCCAGTTCCACAACCATATTGATAAAGGAAAAAATTATGGACAACTTAAAAGGAGCAGCACATTTCACTTTGCTGACATAACATTTCTTACAAGCTCATGTTTTGTGAACCATGGCATGGGTGAAATCAACTTACCTTCACTACTGGGTCGCAAATGTATGTGCGTGCACATGCACAGAGCATCAACAATGGGACATGATCCCGAAGAGACAGTGACTGGGAAGACAAGACCTTGCTGGTCGCAGGGGCATTGCAAAGTCTCTGATCGACTCAAGAGAAGCGCTTCCAACTGGCGGCAAACAGGCAGCCCCCAGGCTGACATAGTTGGAGATGGCTCCAGAAAGAGAAGTGAAAGTGTTCCATCTGGTGAGGTTTTTTTTTCTTTTCTTTTAGAAGATTGCCCTAAGAAACCTTTTTCTTAAGATAAATTAGTCCCTTAAGTAAGAACAAAGCGGCGTATTTAATCCCTATTGGACTGCCTTAGAAAGTTTTTTGCTCCTGCCTTCTGATTTGCCCGAACTGGATTGAACCTGCTAAATTGCACCACTGAACCATGGTTATGTAAAACTACAGTTAAGTCTTCATTATACTAGCCCTTGCAATCCCATACTTGTTATGTATATTTGAATTTGTTAAATAGAGAGGTATTGTCCATTACAGAAATCTGTTTTTGCATATGTGAAGCCTCAGACCAATATCTAGTATCTCAGTTTAATCTTTAGCTTGAAATCCCAGAGTTGGAAAGGGACAGTTCCTCAGTACAGGGATCCATATTAAAGCCTCCCAGAATGATGATTCTCTAGCCACAGTATTAATACCTTCAATGAACGATCTCCCACTTCTTGTCATCAAATGTTATACATCATTTTCTTGCCACAAGATTCCCAGAATGTTAATGTTAATTTCAACCCAGACAACCCTGGTTCATGGTGCTGACTCTCCACACCACAATGTGTATCTGTCTTTTCCATACCAAACCTTTCTTTTGCCTCTGACCACACCAGCAGCGAGATATTTTTTAACCCAGCCACATCATAAATACCAGTCTTATTCATACTTGCCCTCTATTCTTCCTCAGTAGCTTTATGGACATATTTGTGGACATCTTCCAAGGGGTGTGTGTGTCATCTTTCAATATCAGCTTGACCTTATGCCAGTTGTAAATATCCAGTTGGGTTCCTTGGCAGAATATCAGAGAAAGTTTCTGTTTCCTTCTTTAATGGGTTGTATTTGGACTGATCCTTTGCCCAGGCCATGAGTATTTTTCTGGAAATGAATACAACTCACAGTGTAGCTCACAAAGTCACTGGGCTATATGAAGAGGAAATATTGCTTTCCTTGTTGCTCCCCCTGAAGCTTTTGTAACATTTAAGTCCTGCAAATATATAAGGGACCTTTGTTATCTATATAACAGATTGGGGAAGGCTATGTTTCTAGTTCTTCAGAAATAGTATTTGCCTCAATAATAATGGGTAAAAAAGCAACCCCTCTAATGATTTAAACTAATTTTTAAACAATTATTGCACAAGTTGAACAAGACAAAGTAATTGGTATGAGAATCTGGTTGTTGTTGTTGTTGTTGTTATTCACAACAACAGAATTGTATCACAGCGGCCAGTTGTTTCACCGGATTTGGCATTGATTACTAGTCGGGCCCCACCCAGGGGCCTAGGACGTCATAATGTATTTTCGTAATATGCGTGCAGATCCAAGCAGTGCGGCTTTTTGCCATAATCGTTGAATTTCGATTTTTAACTCCTGGTATTTCACGATTTTTTCCTATTCGTTCTCGTTGACCCTGCTATCACTTGGTATTGCGATGTCTATGATTGTAACCTTATTTTTCTCAACCAGTGTGATGTCTGTTTGTAGGCAAAAATCCCACAAGATCTTGACCGTTGTTGTTGTTGTTGTTATTGTTGTTGTTGTTATTATTATTATTATTATTCAATTGTATCACAGCGGCCAGTTGTTTCGCCGGATTTGGCATTGGTTACTAGTCGGGCCCCACCCAGGGGCCTAGGACATCATAACATATTTTCGTAATATGCGTGCAGATCCAAGCAGTGCGGCTTTTTGCATTTGACTGATGGTGATTTTGGCAATTTTTAACTGTTTTAAATGTAATTCCAGTGCTTTTGGAATAGCACCCAGTGTGCCAATTACCACTGGAATTACCACTGCTGGTTTGTGCCATAGTCATTGAATTTCGATTTTTAAGTCCTGGTATTTTGCGATTTTTTCATGTTCCTTCTCGGTGACCCTGCTATCACCTGGTATTGCGATGGCTATGATTGTGATCTTATTTTTCTCAACCAGTGTGATGTCTGGTGTATTATGTGCCAGTATTTTGTCCGTTTGTATACGGAAATCCCACAAGATCTTGACCATCATTTGTGCTACTGAATTGTGCTGCAATTTATAATCAGTCTGCGCAATTTTTTTACAGCAGCTGAGTATGTGATCAACAGTTTCATCAGCTTCTTTGCAAAATTATTATTATTATTATTATTATTATTATTATTATTATTATCATCATTATTATTATTTCTATCTAATTTGAAATACCAATGAGGTTTGCAACAGTTTTCTTTTTTCTTTGCTCAATTTTGTGGATGTGCTCAGTCAACTGTTTGAAGAAATGTTTGAACTTAGGAGAAATTAAAATAGGCTCCATTTGAACATCGCATTAAGTTACAGTATGCTTTGAATGGAGTGCAATGTGAACCCAGTCAATTATAATTCATAAATAATAGCTTATGGTTTAGTATGCTGAGTGAATCTATTCAATTCAACACAATCAATATTATGTGTGCACAAACTCAATATTTGACTGTTGGCACCTTGATCAAATGTTACCCTAAGGCATCAATGGGTGACAATTATTGTTTAATAATTAATAATGGTCTCTTTAACTAACAGCCAGTGCCCATAGTTTATAAATATCCATATGCTGAGCACTAAGCAGTGCATACTGTAGCTTATAGAGTGCTCCTGGAGGCTGGGGGGGCAACATTGAGCAAAAAACCACCCATTTTTTGCTCATTTCTGCCCTTCCCATCCGCCAGGAGCTCCCTGAAAGCTTCCTACAAGCTACAGTATGCATGGCTTAGTGCTCAGCATATGGATAAACATAACTGGAAAGAACCAAAAGGCCATAGAATAGCAAGCAAAAGATTGGTTAAAATGGCACTTCTGATACACATCTCTAGATAACGACAAATGAAAAATTGAATGAAATTTGGCTGCTCAGTCAAACTATTTACTAAATCTGCATTACTATGACTATTAATCTTCTCATCGTTCCTATCACCCATCTCCTCCCACTTATGACTGTATGACTATAATTTATATTGATTGTTTCCTGGTATGATTTGATTGCTTATCTGTACCCTATGGCTATCACTAAGTGTTACACCTTATAATTCTTGACGAATGTATCTTTTCTTTTGTGTACACATATGCACCAAAGACTTGTGTGTCCAATCACACTTGGCCAATAAAGAATTCTATTCTATTCTATTCTATTCTATTCTATTCTATTCTATTCTATTCTATTCTATTCTATTCTATTCTATTCTATTCTATTCCATTCCATTCCATTCCATTCCATTCCATTCCATTCTATTCTATTCCATTCTATTCTATTCTATTCCTTGGAACCTCTGCTGCTCCCAAACATGTGGGAAAGTTTTTCTGCAGTTTTGAAAAATTCCTTCCATAAATATTTTCTCATTTATTATTGCACTAAAATATTTATACAAGGTGGTTTCTTGAAAACTAATCTGATCATGAAAACAATTTCCTCTTTTCCCTTTCGTGGAAGTATGCTGAGGTTCAGATTTACAACACTGGGGCAATGTTTTGAGCTTGTTTATATTGCTATGATGTTGTGAACGTCTTCCGCTAACAGGCTCAAATTGTGGCAGACCTATGCACACACAAAATGAGAGAGATGCTTCCTTTACAACCCATCCACAAGTATAACAACTCCACAATTGCCATCCATTCCAACAAGACCTTGATTTTACAAGTTAACTGCAGCTTGAAAATGCTAAGAGGTGGTTTCATTCTTGGATAATGACTAAACCCAAAGAGATGAACTAAAGTGCAGTTAAAAATTCCTGGGTTTTGATGCATCTTTTATTGCTGTTTGCTATATAGAATTAAAATAAAAGCCCAATGATTTATAATACAACACAATAGCAGAGTTGGAAGGGACCTTGGAGGTCTTCTAGTCCAAACCCCTGCCTAGGCAGGAAACCCTATATTGTTCCAGACAAATGGCTATCCAACATCTTCTTAAAGACTTCCAGTGTTGGGGAATTCATAACTTCTGGAGTCAAGCTGTTCCACTGATTAATTGTTCTAACTGTCAGGAAATTTCTCCTCAGTTCTAAGTTGCTTCTCTCCTTGATTAGTTTCCACCCATTGCTTCTTGTTCTATCCTCAGGTGCCTTGGAAAATAGTTTGATTCCCTCTTCTTTGTGGCAACCCCTGAGAAATTGGAACGCTGCTATCATGTCTCCCCTAGTCCTTCTTTCTATTAAACTAAACATCCCCAGTTCCTGCAACCATTCTTCATATGTTTTAGTCTCTAGTCCTCTAATCAACTTTGTTGTTCTGCTGTAGAGTTTTATTGAAATTCGACTTAATTAGCTGGGTAATTTGCTAGAACCGGAATTTAGCATTTTTTTTTATACAGTGCATGTTGCTGCTAGCAAAATAGAGATGTACCAGGCTGCCTATGTGGAAGAAATTCATTGGAACATAAAAGCAGCAACAACAAATGGCTTATGAATTCATTGCTAGAGAAGCCATTAATAGATATAACTAAGATTCTTACTGGATTAAGTACCCAATGTACGGTAGTCTCAAGAAATCTGTTTCTGCAGCCCAATCCGCCTTCCTGTTAAAAAGGTTGGCAACATTATTTAGACATCCATTCACTAATCGCTGCCATCTCTAGGATTACCTGAAGCAAACCACTCTGCCCTGCAGGATGCCAAGATGAAGCCTGGGATACTGCTAGAGATCTGCCCCCTCCCACCCTGGATTCATTTCCCTTGGATAACGAAATATCATCCATCATAGGATTTGCTTGTTCAAGGGGTCTGCTCTTTCTCTTCATCAACCTCTTCATTAACCTCAAATGATTTATTTTCAGAAACAAGTTTACTTCATGAAGGAATGGGTTTTGCCTTCATTAGATAAGCCTTGGTTGGGAATCTTACACTAAAGAGAAGCTTGAGCTAGATGACCTAGAACAGCGCATCTCAACCTTCTTAATGCGGCGACCCTTTAATACAGTTCTTCATGTTGTGGTGACCCCCAACCATAAAAGAGGTTGGCGGGGCTCAACTTGGCCACCCACTTGAAACAAGGCCCTCAACTTTGCCAGTCAGTCGGAGCTCTCCAAGGCCCCTTTGGCCAGCGCTTCATCCCCCATTACTTAAGGCATGACTCCCTCCGGGAAGTAGTTGTAGCTCCACACCGCATTTGCCTCTTCCAACATGTGCACACGCCTTGCGCCACAACTTTGCACTGCAGGTTTAAGAGCAGGGTCCCGGCTCTAAGTGGAAAGAGTGCCTTTATTTTAAAAAGAAAAAAAGGAAAGAAAAAACAAAACAGCGCCAATCCTAGGTCTCTCTCTCTCTCTCTCTCTCTCTCTCTCTCTCTCTCTCTCTCTCTCTCTCTCTCTTTTCCACCTCTTCCCCCACCCTTGTGTTGATAAGTGGGTGGGTTTTTTTTCTTCCTGTTTTTTACCCTCTTCTAATACTGTACTTGAGGTGTCTCGGCAGAAGCAGCACGCCCATTACTAAAAAATCTTGAAGATACACACACACATACAAATGAAAATGCCCACATCACCAAGCAAAACCAGTAATAATAATTAAAAAAATAACTTCATCCAAAGAACTCACAATGAGAGGGACCAAGAGTTTTTTCTATGATTGTTCAGCAGCTGTCAGGGAGTTAGCTGGGGGTAAAAAGCCCCGTTCTTGCAACCGAGTAGCATTAATAACTGGGTGTCTTCCCAGTAGGAAAAACAGTGACTGGTGCAGTAAATGTATAGAGTCCCATCTTGCTTACCTGTAGATGCACAGCCCCCCCCCCAAAGGAAAGAGACATGTACAAACTGGGACTACAGACTTGGCCTCTTCCCCCATCCCACTACACAAACTTTCTCTTGCTGCAGCTTAGAGCGGCGCTCAATTCCACCTTGTGCGGCTTTGTCCTTCCTCAGCTCTTTTCTAAGCCAATCATAGGCTGTATTCAATGCTCCGTTGTGCCAAAACCCCACCCCTTGGCTCCGATAGGCTTGGAACCCAATAACCGTGTGCAATGAGAAGCTCCAAATATGACCTCATTCCAATTTACACAAACTTTTTAAAAGGGCCAGAAGTGCAACTGAGATTTCTCCCACCCTCCCTACACACTCATATAGACTCCCTATTTTTTTTACATTTGCGTTTCTCCTCCTATTTTCCTGCATGTGTGCCTGCATGTGTATTTGTGAGTGTGTGCGTGTGCACGTGTGCGAGAAAGCGTGACACAGCACACTTAGAGTCTAAAGAGTTAAAGAGTTCTGATGGTCTTAGGTGACTCTTGTGAAAAGGTTGTTCGACCCCAAAGGGGTCGCGACCCACAGGTTGAGAACCGCTGACCTAAAGGTACCATCCAACTTTATTTTAATCAAATATAAGGTAAAGGTTCCTCTTCAACATATGTGCTAGTTGTTCCTGACTCTAGGGGGCGGTGCTCATCTCTGTTTCAAAGCTGAAGAATCAGCACTGTCCAAAGACATCTTCGTGGTCATGTGGCTGGTATCACTAAATGCTGAAGGTGCACGGAACACTGTTACCTTCCCACCAAAGCTGGTTCTTATTTTTCTACTTGCATTTTTACATGCTTTCAAACTGCTAGGTTGGTAGAAACTGGGACAAGTAACAGGAGCGCAATCTGTTATGCAGTGCTAGGGATTCGAACCACCAAACTGCCAACCTTTCTAATCAACAAGCTCAGCGTCTTAGCTACTGAGCCACCACATCCCTTAATCAAATATAGGAACCCAATATAACCATTGGAGTATAGGATTCTCAGACAGGAGTGACAGGACTCAGAAAGCAGCATAAGCTACTTGACAGGGTCCTATAATCTATACAGGCACGCCCACTCAATAGTATTATTTATAACATATCAATTTTTATAAACCTGTGGGAATGTATGGGACCAAAGAGACATTTTAGTTGCCTTTGCCATGAAGTAGAGTTATGAAGATAGGTTCAGTGGTTGGTCAGTAATAGAAAGAAGGGTGTTTTTTCATTCCTAGTCACTCTGTAGCCCCAACTCTTTTTCTTGGAGGACTACTTACATCGGCTGGGCCTCACTTTTGGTCAGATGATAGCCCAAGAGGACACTTTTAAACCAAAATTAACCCAGCACTGTTAAAACTGAATTTCCCTGAGCTCAGAGGTGACTTAGGTTAACCATGTGCTGAATTAGTGTAACAATTTAGCAATTGATGTTAAATGTGCGGGGAAAAAAAGTGAAGCCCGGGGGTGGATTCTGGCAGGCACAACCGCCAGTTTGCTCGTGTGTGTGCTGCGTGCACATGCACAGTGCAATTAAAATTGTTCTGTGCATGTGCAGAACTGAAAAACAAGATGGCAGCACCATAGGCGATACCTGGAAAACCAGTTGGGGTTATGGCAGGCCTGGGTTGCTGCCAGTTCCAGCGATCCAGGCTGCCAAACCACTACCGGTTCTGCTGAACCGGTCTGAACTGGTAGGAACCCACCACTGGTGAAGCCATGTCTGATAGTTGTTTGGAGTACAATTCTCTAGGTTTTTTATTTAGGCAACAGAATTTCATTTTTAATGTGGGCCAATAAAACTGACAAAGTTTATCATATCTTATTTTTAATCCATTGTTTTATTTAGCCCATTTCAAACCCACCTAAATTGGTGGCTGTTACTATATTTTGTGGGAAGGAATTTCAAAACCCAGCTATAGAGCTCTCTCTCCATTCCCTATGCATGACCACATACATACTTTTAAATTAATCTTTATAGTGTTTTCTCCAACTTGCTTTCAAAGTCCCAAGCTTATAACTGTCTTCATAGCAGAGTTGCTTCAGGCTGCTTCTTTTGGATTTCCCTTTCCAATAACTTTATCAACTGTGTTCTTGAGGTGCATGAGAAGTTCTCTCGTGACCCTGAATTAAGTAAAGCAAATGTTCAAGGTTGGCAAAAGAAATTGTGTTTTTAATGTACAGAAGGCAATATTCCTTCTTTTTCAATGTACACAAGCCAAATGGAACACCAATGACAAATGGAACACCAATGACAAATGCAACATGAAAATGTTTTTGATGTTGCATTATATTTTAAAATTGTTGTGTACAATTAGGTGGGATACCGTAAAATTATCCATTTAGCCATTGAATAGTGTCCTCTCTGAATCTGAGTACCAAAGGCAAATTACATCAATCTTTTCCTAATTCAAAGACAAATGATCGTTGATTGGCTGAGGCCTGGGCATTTTACTGATGGTGTAGACCAGCTTGCTTGTGCAAACCAATGATTCAAATTAGGTGGAACCAGGACATTCTGGGAGATTTTGTTGCCTTGGAACAGGGGTGTCAAACTCGTGGTGTCACATTGTCGTCATGTGATGTATCACAACTTCCCCCCCTTTGCTAAAATGGGTGTGGGCGTGGCCAGTGTGTGATGTATCTGCGAGCCATGAGTTTGACACCCCTGGCTTGGAATAAAGGTCCTTTTTTGTTTTTTAAAGCTATTTTAAATGTATTTCAAGACTTACAGTAGATTATAGTTTCTGAGCAACCCCCATTACAGATTGCACCAGTGGTGGGATTCAAATAATTTAACAACCGGTTCTTTGCCCTAATGACCAGCTGGGTAGGTGTGGCTTGGTGGTCATGTGACTGTGTGGGCATGGCCAACTCAATGTCACTCAGGTCGATGAGCGCTTCGCCTTAGTTGTTACAATGTAATAAGGGTTAACCAGAGAGGCAGTTTCTGTAAGCGGGGCAATAAAAATGAGGCTAGAAACAACAATATAATGTTTCTTCCTGCCTGCCATGCAGGATTAGCCCTGTAAAGTGGAAAAAAACACAAAAAGAGATTTCTTCCAAAAAACGGTTCTCCAAACTGCTTAGGAAGTTAACAACCAGTGCCGAATAGGTGCGAACTGGCTGAATCCCACCACTGGATTGCACCTGGAGGTGGGCTCCTACCAGTTCAGACTGGTTCAGCTGAATAGGTAGTAATGTGGCCTTCCACGCCCCCGAACTGATACTATTGGTGGTGCCATAGGTGGCACCATCTTGTTTTTTGCTTCTGTGCATGTGCAGAAGCATTTTTACTACTGCGCATGCACTTGTGTGCGCAAAGCGTGTCCCTGAGCGAACCGGAAGTAGCAGAAGCTGGAACCCACTCCTGATTGCACCATTCATAATGGTGAGATGAGGAGGTGGAGGGGAGAAAATGGGTTGGAAGAATTCATGAAGCTCTGGGCCCTCAGTCAGACTAAGCTAAATCTCCTGCTAACATTTTCAGCATCCTCTGCCTGAGGCAGCCATTAAAGTAGCCTAATATAAAAGCTGGGTTTGCAAATGTTGTTTCACATTGTGGCTTCAGTTTGGAAGAAATTGCTCCAGCTATTAACACAAAGAAAAGTTGTGTGCCTATGTGAAGAGAGACAGAGAAAGAAGGAAGATGGGAAGAATGTAGTTTAAATTGTCATTTCTATTTCTGATTTATTTGCATCCACTGAAACATTCTATACTGAGAGCACAAAGGACCCAGTAAGATTGTTGTAGGTAACAATAAGACAGGTGTTTTATTATGACTACTTTAGACAAATATAAATGGATAAACCAATATCATTTTTTTACGTTATTCATTTTGTCTGTCCCTGGGTATAGACTTCACTTGAACTGTTAATTATCATGTGTTATATTTTGAAAGAATAGAAAACCCAATAATGGAATCTAAGACTTTTATTAGGAAAATACATACATTTTGAGAGAAAATAGGCAACTGTCTGAGGTGTAGCAAAGGCACTGCATTGTGAAGCTGTTTTGATTGTTTCATGATGCTTATTTCAATATATTTTGCTACAGAAGAGAAAGGAGATAAGCCATATTCTACCCTAGGGATGTGGTGGCTCAGTGGTTAACACATTGAGCTTGTCAATCAGAAAGGTTGGCAGTTCGGCGGTTCGAATCCCTAGTGCTACGTAATGGAGTGAGCTCACGTAACTTGTTCCAGCTTCTGCCAACCTACCAGTTCAAAAGCATGTACAAATGCAAGTAGAAAAATAGGAGCCACCTTTGGTGGGAAGGTAATAACATTCTGTGCTCCTTTGGCATTTAGTCATGCTGGCCACATGACCATGGAGACGTCTTGGGACAGCATTGACTCTTCGGCTTTGTAATGGAGATGAGCACTGTCCCCTAGAGTCGAGAATGACTAGCACATACATGCTAGGGGAACATTTACCATGTACTTTACATTATTTAACATTTTAAAACAAGCTCTGCTGCATCAGGTCATAAGACCATCAAGTCTAGTATTCTGTTCCTGCAATGGTCAACCAGATATTCCAAAAGGAAGTAGTGTGATGGAATGCAAAAACCATGTTCCATTAATCTCCACCAACAATTAGTACAGAAGACAGCAAACTCCCAGAAACATTCTATTTAGACATTCTATTAGTAGCCAATGTTGGCCACGCCTTCCTTGAGTTTGTCTAATCCTCTCCTCTTGGTCGGGATCTGAATTTGACAGTTTGATGTCATGTTGGGATGAGAAGGGCTTCCTATTCTTCATCTCAAATCACCTACTGACTACACTGGAGAAAAAGTTCCTCTTACTCCTTTAATCCACAGGTGCAAACAATCTGGAGACATACTCCATAATCCAAATTTATTTATGTGAATTTAGACCTATACCTGCATTGCAAGAATCTGTATAGATTGGGACTCATTGTATATGAGCAAAAGCTTCACAGTGACCAAAAAACAAATAATTCAGGCTTTCAACCTCCATGGAAGCTCCACACTTATAGTAACTCTATGCATGGAGACTGTCTTCTAGTAGAAACTTGCACTATTTACCTGGATGATCATGAAGAGAACAATGCAATGTTCTCCCCCTATGCATATTTAAGATTCTTGGTATTGCTGGTAAACTAGTTACTGAATAGGGCTATATTTACAACTATTTGGGAAGAGCTTTTTTGTATCTTGTTCATTATTTCATAGCTTTGCTTCCATTGTATGTCTTGGCAAAACTAATAAGATTTGAATGTAATAAAATGTATTGGGATTACGATTATATTCACAGGAATTCAAGGAAATGTAGTCCAAATTGGTGACACAGTGGTTAGAAAGCAGTATTGCAGTCTAATTCTGCTGACTGCTAGCAGTTCAATTCTGAACGGCTCAAGGTTGACTCAGTCTTCCATCCTTCCAAGGGCAGTAAAATGAGGACCCAAATTGTTGGGGGCCATATACAGACTCTGTAAAATGCTTAGAGAGATCTGCAAAGCACCATGAAATGGTATATAAGTCTAAATACTATTGCTATTAATATATCTAAAAGATATTGGATCTGGGGAAGCTTTTTCAGCAGATTGTTAAATAATGTTTAGACATTTGTATAATTGTCATTATACAATATGTATAATATTGTAAGTCTCAAGACTGTGTGCATGTTTGTGATAATCTGTCATTTTCTTTGAGTTCATTATTCAATTAATCCTTCCCTTCAAACCATGAAAAGTTACAAAAAAAGTAATAAAAACTGAGAAAAACAATTGAATCATCTTCCTAAAGAAAATCAAGTCCTGGTCCCGTGAGTTTTAAAGTGGGTGGATGCCATCACCAAAATGTTCCTGCTTGTTGTATTTATCATATCATAAGCCGTGAAAGACATCTGAGGCATTCTAAAGAGCTGAGAAAGTTTATGTAGAACAGGGGTGTCAAAGTCGATTTCATTGAGGGCCGCATCAAGGTTGTGTTTGACCTTGGGGAGATGGGGAGACATGGCCAGGATTGGCATGGCCTGCTCAACATCACATGTATTGGGAGTGCCTGTGTTGGCCCAAGCGCTTTGGCAGTGAAAATGGTCCTCCAAATCCCAATTTTCGCTAGCAGAGGGGGCAGGAGGCTGTTGCAGCCAAAAATGAAGCTCAGGAGGGCCATGTACCCCTCCATCCCAAGCTCTCTTTTTGCTGGCAGAGAGTTGCAAGAGGCCGTTGCAGCTGAAAATGGAGTTCCGGAGGGTTGTGCGTGGCCCTTCCAGGCTCTGTTTTCACTTGCAGAGGCACTGCATGGCTGTTCCTTTGCTGTTTCCAGGGCAGTCCTGCCAGCGAGATCTAAGAACCCAGCCGATGGGCCTTAGTTTGACACCCCTGATGTAGAATGAAACAACTTTCCCAACCTAGGAATGAACAGAAGACTCCACCCCAGGAAAAACCACTTATTTGAATGATTCCTCCTCCACCCCCATTCCCCACTTTCCATTCTTTTTACTGTATCAATACGTTTAGGTTATAATTCTTTCTCCTTTTATGCTCACCTTCAGTGTGGTCAGCAAAAACATAGCCAAGGTTAAACAATTTTACATACCTACTGCTATCAATAAGAAGGATTTATATCTGTGTTATGCACAATAGTACATTTTTGGGGTGGGAGTGCACTCTGTTTAATTCAGGGAGTCTTAACTTCTGATCATACAAGGAGAGGTGTGGATTAAAAGTACGCATTGCAGATTGTCCCTGTTGTAAAATAGAGACAGATTCTTTGTGGCATTGTGTTTAAACCTTAAATACATTTGAAATCGTATGAAGGCTGTCTTCCAAACTTTGCATCATGCAAAGAATATTTGCTCAACCCTTGTTTGGACAGGCATATTGGTTAGACATTAAATGCATCTCCTGGGGGTAACTGTAGCTTTGTATGTAATTATGTATTTGAGGCATAAACTATCTTCAGTTTTAGAAGATGAAAATCAATTGGGGCTACATTTGCAGCAGTTAGGAATATTTTTTAATAGATACTCAGCCCGTTCAACTCTGCCTGTTGGTGTAATAACATTTTTCTTTGGTTTCACATTCTGTTATTGATGCATTCTAGCATGCCAAGAAAATTCCTGCAGCTGAAGGAGAATTCCTGCCTTGTTTAAATCCAAGCAAATAGGGTGAGAACTTAACCTTGTCTCTTCCGTTTTACAAGGATACTTTTTTTATGTGTGACAAATGTGGGTATGACTGTGTTTTTATGAAAGCACAAAGAACATTTCCCTAGCAGAATTCTTTGCACACTCCTGTGATGCAGTCATAAAGTTCTAAAAACATTCCTACAGCTTATCTCTGTTATCCCTGCCAGCTGTTTCAAGCATTAAAGTCCTGGGTACTATCATTTTAGGCATGTCTATTTCAAAGTAAGTCCTACAAAGTTTAATATGTCTCAAACCCAGGTTAGTGTAAGTTTGAGTTTGGGGTTACATCAGCATAGTGTGAGAATTTTTATATGAAAACATATTTTATTCTTTATACTCTTTCAATTTTCCCTTAAAATGTTAATAGAATCCATAATGGTCTAAGAATCAGCGTCTCTACTAGATAATTGACAATCAAACTGAAACTAAATTAATCAAGTAAAAATAGCAAATGGGGCGGAGTAGTGGTGAGAAATCCTTTATGCAAACTTCCTCAAAACTCCAAATAAGTTACCCAGACCTAATCCACATATCAAAAGATAAGGTCTCTGCAAATTAGGTCTCCCAGCAGAACTCCATGTTCACTAGAATACATACCTACACCCACACATACCCTTCAAGTGTCACTCTATAATCAGCACCTAGACACTTCCATATCCCACACAAGCTTCCCCTAAAAAAATCTGCTGTACCCCATTTCTTTGCAGCTGCTTCTAAAGGTAAACTGTTTGCTTTTTAGGAATAAACATTTCTCCTTTCCTCACAGCTGTCTGGACCTAAGTTTTATTTATTCTTGTCCATCCCCGGCTTGAGTTGGAACCCCAAATTATTCTTCCGCCAATAGGTTCAAGGCAGCTTTCTTTGACTTGAACATTTGTTTGAGCAAATATATTTATCATATAAAATTCAGGTAATGAGAACACTACATTGGCAGATTAATTACTACATTATTAGATTAATGTAGTTACCTCTCAGATTCTGAATGGTATAATCATTTCTCCTGCTTTCTATTGCAAAAAATTCACTTCCCCACAAAATCTACAGACAGTGTTAGCAACTGCTCAGCCATGTTTCAAGTTCCAAGGAAGAGTTGTAACTCAGTGGATGAGTTTCTGTTTTGTATCACAAAATTTAATCCTGTTTAAATTTGTCCTGTGTCTTCTGGTAGGACAAAAAAAAAAAAACAAAAAAAAAAAAACAAAAAAAAACTTCCCATAATAAACTTAGGGAGTTGCTATCAGTCAATGTAACTGATCTAGAGCCAAATGGACTGATCCGATTTGGTGACTAATCTTTTTCTGTGTCCTATTTTAAAACATTGCTTCTCTTTTTCTGTTGTAATTTGTATATTAAAACACAGAATTAAAATTTTAATTTTGAAGAAAAAGTCAAATAATCACAATTTTAATCCAAAACTGTAATTAATATTGATATAACATCCTTCTTGTCCCTCTTATCCATATTCAATACTATAATGCAACTAAACATTAAGAACGTATTAAGAATGTAATTATATTACATAAATAACACTAACTGTATTGAAATAACATTGCATTAAAATGGAGAAGATGGAGCAATGGATGGTTTATATGACTAGATTTAATAACACTTATAGTGTTATTATTAAGATTAAGATTGAGCTAGTTCTCTATGAACATTTTATCTATACATTTTTAGTTTTTTCAAATGTCACTCATTTAAAAAGTTTTTCAAATGTCACTCAATGTTCTGCATATTCTTTTCTGATAATATTAACAATGATACATTTTTATTGAACTTTATATCTTCTGATTATTATATTTCACCAATAAAACTGTTTAAACTGTTTAAAAAAAGAAAAAAGTCTATTGGATCTTTGAACTTATTTGAAAGATTCTTGATTTTATTCCACATATTGAATAGATTCATCAATTCAGCTTGAAAAGTTGATTTGAAAGGGTTGATTCAGTTGAATGGTCTTTCAATTGAAATTTCATGTAGCATTAGAGATATTCATGGATTGAAGGGGTGAGGGTAGGCCTAAGAAATGAAAATAAATGACAGACAAGAATTCATTGCTTTGATGGATTTTGCTTGTAGAGTGATAGCATTTAACCAGAAAACAATGGTCTTTCAGTAACTTAGAATTTACAGAAAGGAGTTATAGATGATATATGTATCATACATACATATATTCATTCATATATGGGGCTGCCCTTGAAGAGTATTCGGTGACTTCAGCTTGTCCAGAATGCAGCCGCGCGAGCGATCGTGGGTGCGCCTCGTTTCACCCACGTAACACCTATCCTCCGCGAGCTGCACTGGCTGCCTGTTGGTCTCCGGATTCGCTTCAAGGTGCTAGTTGTCACCTACAAAGCCCTTCATGGTATTGGATCTGGATACTTGAGAGACCGCCTGCTGCCAATTACCTCCACTAGACCAATAAGATCCCACAGACTAGGCCTCCTCCGAATTCCATCAGCCGCCCAGTGCCGACTGGCGACTACCCGGAGGAGGGCCTTCTCTGTGGCTGCTCCAACCCTGTGGAACGAACTCCCCGTGGAGATTCGTACCCTCACCACCCTCCAGGCCTTCCGCACAGCCCTTAAAACCTGGCTGTTCCGGCAGGCCTGGGGCTAAAGACTCTCAGCCCCACTCCGAATGGTATGATTGTTGCGCTTTTAATAGTATATGGTCTTTGTTCTGTAATTTGTTTCTTTTCCCCCTCCCTTGAATTGTGAGCCGCCCTGAGTCCCCTCAGGGAAAAGGGCGGCATATAAATAAAGCAAATTCCAAATTCCAAATATATACAGTACATATGCACCAGAGGTGGGTTGATCCCAGTTCAGCCCAGATTGGGCAAACCAGTAGTAGCAGCGGCGGGAGGCTCCGCCCACCCACACGGATGCTTTTGCGCATGCACAAAGGTATCACATGAGAGCTTGCCTGAATTGGTAGTAAAAAAAAAATTGACAACAAATTACTAATATGCACGTACCCACACATGCACGCAGCTCCCCCTCCATAGTTTTCGCCATCTTTTACTTAAAATTTCTCAACCAGCCTTGGACTAAAATTAAAACAAAGAATTGTCTTTCTAATTAAACAGCATTTGGATATGGTCTATGTTATTCCTTGCAGGTTGAAGGATGAACTTCAGTGAAAACAGATGGTCACCATGGTATTAAAAACTAAATACTTAATTCAAGCTTTTAATTGAAAACAATTGGACCCTGCTGGATGGTAATTACCTTGGCTGTTTGCAAATAGCATCTCAGCATTTGCACCTATGCAGGGAGAAAGCGGAAAAGTTAATAAGAATGCCATGATCTGCATATGATAAGCAAAGAGCATCCAAAATTGTTTGCACTGTTGGCTTCTCCCCCTCTAAGGTGGCTTCAAGTGGTTAGCAATGTGAAACAGAATATACTGCTACATAAGATGAAATGTTTATTGATTCATAAAGTAGTCTGAGGCATACTTATGCAATCTCTTCCGCCCCTTTCTTCCCAAGTTAAAAACTAAATTATTGAAATTTTGCTTCAGTGATTCACTCTTCCCCTATCTTCTGTTCAGTATAATGTCAGAGACTCTATTATAACATTAAACAAGTGATATTTTATTGATTTCTGATCCACGCTATTGTTATGGGATCTTTTACTATATGCCATGTTCCTGGAAGATGGCTTGCTGCCTTTTGCAATCATGCATTTTTAAATATTATAATCCATATACTTCCTGCATTTGGCATCTATCAACTTAAATGCTGCCAGAACAACCAACACCAGATCTTGCACTCATTTATTAATATCTTAGGTACGTTGACCTTCATCCCTTATAATTTCTGCTGGCCTTTGACCTGAGGGCGGATACTCAGGAATGTTCTAGTCCAGGGGTGTCCATCTTTAAGATTTGTGAACAACTCCCAGAATTCCCCTGCCAGCAATGGTTCTCCCCAAATTTCCATACTATAGCGTAGTGATCACTTTAAAAGAAAATTGGGGAAAAGCAACCTTTAAAAAAAAAGGCTAGAAAGATGGCATAACCTTCTGCCTGCCTGGCACTGCTGTATATGCAAAGAGTAAATGATCAATGAGGGGGTACCTAGTGGAATCCTCATTTCATGTTCATATTATGTGATTGACTAGAAAAGTCAATGTAATTCTAAACAGATCTAGGGTTATTTCATCTTTAATTTTCAACTTTACTCTGATTGGGTTTATTTGTTTGCACAACACATCAACCTTATCCACGACTCAGCTACCTATGCTGTGTAACAGACTACTTATGTGTGCCCCATTGACTTCAATGGGAGCTAAGTGAAATGAACTTAGTCTGCATATGTCCCATTCCTCAACTGAACTATGCATTTTTCTGATAAAGGTAAAGGCTCCTCTCACACATATGTACTAGTCATTCCCAACTCTGGGGGGTGGTGCTCATCTCTGTTTCAAAGCTGAAGAGCCAGCACTGTCTGAAGATGTCTCCACGGTTATGTGGCTGGCATGACTAAATGTCGAAAGTGCATGGAACACTGTTACCTTCCCACCAAGGTGGCCTCTATTTTTCTACTTGCATTTTTACATGCTTTTGAACTGCTAGGTTGGCAGAAGGTGGGACAAGTAACGGGGGCTCACTCTGTTACGTGGCACTAGGGATTCAAACTGCCGAACTGCTGACCTTTCTGATCGACAAGCTCAGCACCTTAGTTACTGAGCCACCACGTAGCTTTTTTTTTCTTATAGTGAGTTCAAATTGATGGGTAGATAATTATGCAATACAGATGTCAGAAGTCATGCATAAGGCATGCCCTAAAACACAAGCCATCTGAATAGGCACTTTAGTAATGGCATCATAAAGCATTTTTCAAACAAAGAATATCCCAAAACTCTTAACTATAGTGTTAGCTATGTGCAGTATTTGTGATGTGTTGAAGGCAATTGTGGACGACCTGTGTCCTCAGTGGATTGGTGTAGTTCAACTGTAGTTAAGAATTATGGGAAATGTACTTAAAAACACTTGGAGGGCCTCAGCGTCTCCACCTCTCACTTTAGAACAGTGTTTCTCAACCTTGGTGACTTTAAGTCCTATGGACTTCAACTCCCAGAATTCCCCAGCCAGCTCTGCTGGCTGGGGGATTCTGGGAGTTGAAATCCACAGGACTTAAAGTCTCCAAGGTTGAGAAACACTGCTTTAGAACCTTCTAGGGCAGTGATGAAAAGAAGTAAGATTTGAAATATAATAGGGATGTGGCAACAGGGGAGAGAGGGAGAATTATTTCCAACCATAGATTCAACCTGCTGCTATAATTACATTTCAGGCTGAAGTCTAACTGATGATACATCTCCCATCCTATTTTCTTGAAAAGTACCTTTAACCCTGGTGAATACCTGATTGTCACACAAGCTGCAAGTGGTCTGCCAGAAAACACACAAAAACTATACTTACCTTCTATGACCCATCTAAATTAGCCCTTGGCAATCTTTCAGTCTATTCCACTATTCTCCAGGTTAACTGAATAATGGATTGAAGCCCTTGTTTTTGGATGGTGGGGAAGAGCAGATAAACCAATCTTTAACTGCCAGTACCACAATAGCCAGGACTTCTCTAATGCCAAAAAAGTAGTGTCTCAAGTCCCAAATTGCTCTATCAAAGATTATGGTCATATCCTTTGCTGCTTCTTGCACAGGTATTTCTTTGAAGAGAACTCTGTAAATGAGAATCTTGATAAGCTGATATCTGGTTCATTGCTGTGTTCGTTCTGAACCTCAGTCCAGCCAGACTAGATCCCAAACCTAGAGATTTGTGCAGGTAAGTCTGAAATAAGTTTTCTTTCTTTCTTTTCTTGTTTAAATGTCTGGAACTTGTGTGACAAACAAGGAACCAGAAACCAGTCACATCTAAAAAGTAATATGAGTGAGTACCATTATTTTTACCAGGCGGATAATAACTACTCTCCACTGGTTCTCTGCGACATAATTGCATGCTGTAATTGCCACTTGCAGCTTTGTGGTGCTGATGGTGTGCAGAAAACTATTTTAAAGGTATACGTAAAGCATAAGCGCTATTGATTTGCAGTAGACAAAGCAATAAACAGCTGCTGGCTTTGATTAAAGCTGACATGAAGCTGAAGCTCTTAATCAATCTCTAAGGCTGCTTTGAATATATCACAAAGCAATACTGATTATTGCTATTATATGGCAAAACTAGGGCATCTAAGGAAAAAAAAACCCAAACCTTCCACATCATCACTAAGATTCTCTCATCTCCCTCCTCCCTTTTTCAGGAATGCTGGTTTACATGAAATGCTTTCTTTCTTTTCTTCTTTCATACACCTGGAGAAGTCATGTTAGAAACTAGACAATGGTAATAATCCAAGACTTTGAATGGATACCCCTGAAGATCTGTATTAATTTTTAAGTAAAAACTGAATAGGAGAAAATGCTATTCAAGGATGTGCACTCCCTGCTTTGAAAAAAATGTTCCAAGATGGTTTTAGGGTTTATGTTTTTGATTCACAGAAAGTGTGGGCATGCTACATTTCCTCTCCTATATGTATTAAAGGATAAAATGAACCTCTATGTCCTCTGACCTGCTAGAAGTCAGTAATGTCTATGAAGGTTCTCAGTCATCCAAGTCATAGTTACGCCAAAGGTGTTTTTTCAAGTGCTCACATTTTCGATTCTGGGTGAACCAGTTGTTACATTATGTGACACCCATCTCTGATCTTCTCTGTTTTTTATTTCAATAGATGCACATCCCAGGGTGAACCTATTTTTCCAGCCAATGAAAAGCAAGAGCACTCTGAACTTTGGGGCTTGTCATTTATGTCCAGGACCTCAAGATTTCATTATTGGCTTCAGCAATGGCCAGAAGCAGAGTAGAAAGATTTGTGACACATATTATTCTGATGACAGTGCAAATTGGGAAATCAGGAGACTGAAACTGATTATATGTGGAGGGCCCCAAGTTCAAGAAGTAGGGCTGGTTAGCTTTAAAGTCATTCTCTAACACCGAAATTGGGATTGAAGTTGTTTTTGTCCCCTCTTCAGTCCCTAGCTCAGAATGGTATTCATCCACCCAATTCTTCAAGCCCCTTATTCTTAGCATGGCCTTTTTAAAAATCTGGAGTTGTATATTAACCTCTGCAGCAAACAGAAAGGAATTTCAAAGCTCTATTGTTCATTTGGATTTGTGATCTACGGGGTAAGCTTTTAAAAGAACTCTCATCACTTGAAAAAAAAAACATATTATTGAGAACACTGTTTACTTTCAGCTGTTGCAAGTGACACTTAAGACAACCATAAGTGAAAGAGATTAGAGAGAAAAATAGCCTCTCTCTCCCCTACTTTGTTTATCTACTTTTTTTTTAGTAACGCCATACAGAGTTCTGCTTTTGTCAGTCTTTTCAACCAGTCCATTCACCTTGAATGAAATTCCTCCGTGTTCTTTCAGTGAAATAAAACCAGCAAGACGAGGCACAATAGACTGCTCACAATAGGGCTCTTCTTGCTGCCTCTAGTAGACAAATCCCCAGCAGAATGAGTCGCATCTGTCAATACCTGTCGTCTGAGGCATTTATGCATGAGGGTTTGTGTTGGTGCGTTCACACATGATACTGAAGTGGACTTTGTTTGAAGCTGATTGTCACATGGCAAATCAGTGCCAGTATGGATTGATTTATACTGATAGCCAAAATCAGAGGCCACTGAGCTTACATATTTTCTCTCCTTCTACCTCAGGGCTGGAAAATAAACTATTAGGATTGTGCCAGTGGTTGGTTTCAGATCTCCTTCCAACCGGTACGGTTGGAACGGGCCCAGCGGTGTCCACATGGATGTGCGCACACGCGTGCAGTGCATGCATGCATCTTAGCACCTCTGCGAGCCTCCATGATGCTCCAGCTGCTCAGCAGAGCGTCGCGCAGGTGCTGTATGCTCCATCTGCGTGCACGGAAGCGCGGAAGTCTTAAAAGACAGGCAAGGAGCTCGGGCAGGCAGGTGGGCCCTCTGGAGCACCGTATCCGGTGCTCCCGGCAGGCTCCGGTACGCTCGTACTGGGGCATACAGTCTACAACCCACCACTGGATTGTGCCTATTTCAAACATAATTTAGAAGGAGAGCCTTGACTCTTCTATGCAAATATGGCTTACCTCTGCTATTTACTAGAAAATTCTTTTTTTGGTTTCAGTCAATATCAGTCATGATTCTCAAAAGAGACATAGATTGTAAACAAGCGACGGGGTGGCTCAGTGGCTAAAACACTGAGCTTCTCGATCAGAAAAGTCAGAAGATCAGCAATTTGGCAGTTTGAATTCCTAGGTTCGTGTAATGGAGTGAGCTCCTGTTACTTATCCCAACTTCTGCCAACCTAGCAGTTTGAAAGCATATAAAAAGGCAAGTAGAAAAAATAGGAACCACCTTTGGTGGGAAGATAACAAGTGTTCCATACACCTCTGGCATTTAGTCATGCTGGCCACATGACGATGGAGAAATCTTCGGATAGTGCTGACTCTTCGGCTTTGAAACCCCTAGAGTAGGGAACGACATATATGTGAGGGGAACTTTTACCATTACCCAGTGGTGGGATTCAGCCAGTTGTCACCTATTCAGGAGAACCTGAATTCAGGATTTTAACTTTTTAAGTAGTTCTGAGAACCTGTTGTTGGAAGAAATCTCTTTTTGTTATTTTCCATTTTACAGAGATAATCCTGTAAAGAAGACAGGAAGGAAAAATTCTGGTGTTGTTTCTAGCCTAATCTTTATTGCCTTGCTTACAGAAACTGACTCTCCAGTTAACCCTTATTACATTGTAACAGCTAAGGCGAAGCACCCATCGACCTAAGTGATGTTGAGTTGGCCATGCCCACATGGTCACATGACCACCAAGCCATGCCTACCCAGCTGGTCATTAGGGCAGAGAACTGGTTGTTAATTTATTTGTATCTCACCACTGCCTTTACCTTTAGATTGGAAACACTCATGAAACATTTTCAATTGCATATAGCTTTATCAAGGAAATACGGAAGGGCCAGGTACTTTATACAATCTACCAGGCACTAGACTATATTTGTAAGCAGGGATTAGAGCCACCATTGCTCCCTTAAATATTAATGCAGCTCTAGGGCAACCTTCCTTTACACCTAGGAAAAGTAAGGGAAGACTGAAACATTGGACAGTTTGGAGCAATAGGCACACTGAGGAAATTTGAGACCACTCTGAATTTCTCAAAATGGGTTCATGGTACTTTTTCAACTTATTTTGGATTTTTTTTTCTGAGTAAGAAAAAAACCCATGGCTAAAATTATACACCATAATCCTGTGTTAGCCCTTCACAGTTGCAAGTATGAGTTAGGTCCCCATATAAATGGATATAATAAATATAATTTTAATTTCTAGGGATGTTGATGGAGTTCAATCTGAAGACTAGAGACATCTTTGGAAATAAAGATTCTTTTTCAGAGTGGAACTTTGCTGGTTTCTCACATAGCACTTCTCTATGGACAAAATCTAAAAAAATACACATCAGGGGATCTCAAGGGGATTATCAGTAAACATATTGGTCCCAATAAATACCATATTGTGAAACCTGGTCATGAAATGTGACTGAAACAAATTTCATTCTCTATCATTATTTCTAAGGTGAAAAATATGGGTGCCAGAGCCCTTTGAAATGGTTATTCAAAGTACTCTGTCTTCACCTGGTTCTTTCTAGAAGGATGAATTCTGATTTGGGATTTGGCCAGAACTCTCTAAGGTTTAGATGGAGAGGCCTAATAGGATTGATTTGTCTTGTGGTCCAGGAGTTCCTATCAGAATCACCATCTTTGGCCAGCTTAAGATGTGGGGACTTCAACTCCTAGAATTCCTCAGCTAACTGGCTTGGAGAATTCTGGAAGTTGAAATCCACATGCCTTAAAGAGGTCAAGGTTGAAAAACACTGAACTAAACAAATAAGTCTGGTAATAAGACCATTTGGTTCAGTGCCTACCACTGAAACAAATACATTTTTCACAATATTGAATACAGCGGGATTCATTTTGCCTTTAAAATGTTTTTTTTAATCCTCAGTAGTTGTCTAATTAAAAAAGAAGATATTTAATCCCAAATGACAATTTTCTCTCTCTCCAGTATCTCTACCAAGAAGTGCCATAACCCAACATATTAAGCTGGCCCTGGGAAAAAAAGGGTAACCAAAGAAAAACAATATACTTTTACTGGATTTATTGTATATACATTGTACAGTTGTCTTTTGGGCAT
Source organism: Thamnophis elegans (assembly GCF_009769535.1). Lineage (NCBI taxonomy): Eukaryota > Metazoa > Chordata > Lepidosauria > Squamata > Natricidae > Thamnophis > Thamnophis elegans. The sequence goes on from NC_045544.1 coordinate 60,848,308, forward strand.
CATATATAGATGCACTTGGTTCCTTAGAGTCTCTGGAATCCATAATCCTCCTTTTTTGTCCCTAGGCAGTTGCAGGAATCTTGCTTCACAATTTCAAAATAAATTGTTCATATTGTCTGTATTGTGGTTCTCCACCCCACCTCTTTTATAGTGGCATACGGTGTTCAGTCATCTCCAAATGCACCACTTGCTCTATGTGCCACACTTGTGCCAAGCACACCATTAATTACCACTCCAGTCCAAGTTTTAATTATACATGACTGAATTATTTTGTGTAAAACGAATTTGTTCTAATTGCAGGATGACTTCCAATTGGCAGGGTTACTTTAAAAATGGTCACGATCCAGCAAAAGTGGAACATTTTTATACCTCATTGATTTCAATAGTAAAATTAAATCATCTCTGTTAAAATGAATGGGAATGAAGTGGACTTAACTTTTAATTAGCTGGATTGTTAAGTTATTTTTAAAGACTGTTTTGAGCGAATGTTGCAGTTCGTGGATCATCAAACGAAATGTTGGATATGTTTTTGCTTGATAAAATTACTACTTTGACTGAACATATCAAAACATTTCTAACATCAGGGTTTTTTTTGAGGGGGGGAACAATATGCTGCATGGCCGCTATAGGCTGAGTAGTGAAATACTTTCTCTGAAATTTTGAGATGCACAATTTATGGATTGTATGGGCATCCCCAAATTGGTGCTGCTCCCTTTGAGTTTACCTCTTAAACTGTTACAGCAAGAAAGACACTCATCCATACAAGGATTCACCAGGTTCTGCTTCTGCTAACATGTCTGCTGCTTGGAATTCTGCACTGCCCTCTCTTCTCTATGAGGATCAGTTTGAACTTGCCATGATATTGTGAATCCTTTATGCCAGGGCTGTCAAATTCCTGTCCCATGGGCCAAATGCATCATGCAATGGCCACGCCCACACAAAGGGGAAAACAGTCCCGATACATCACATGATGCTGCCATGATGATGTGAGTTTGACATCCCTGCTTTATGACACTCTCTTCCTCTTCCTCCTTTGCTGGTAGATGGGAGAACAGGAATACCAGTAGGATGGGGAGACTGTTGTGGTTTAGAAATGGAAAAAAAGAGTTATCAAGGATCTTTTGGCTTTGCCTTTACCATTTGTCATTTCCCCCTTTATTGTTTTTTTGTTTTTGTTTTGCAACCTCCAATCAGGCTCAAACTTGGAGACCACACAGCAAAATCCAATCAAATTCAATCCTTTATTTGCTTCTACCTAATGGACAGAATCTTGCCAAACTAAAGATGTAATCTTTGAACGTACTGGATACATTCTGAGAGATTCTGGGGTGTGGATACACTGCATGTCTTTAATCTGGGCATCTTTCTTGAAAAGCTTTGTGTTGCCAAAACTCTTCCTCACTACACATTCATCACATCTCTCAAGAATTCAGAGTTCTTTTATTTTGTTTCATCCTTTCATCCTTCATTCCTTTCCCTTTGTGTTGTGTCCTCACCTCTGATTGAGTGCTATTGCCATCTTTAGCCTATGCTGTGGTGTTCACAATCAGTTAAACAATGGCTATTCATCAGGTTGGTCAGTAAAGGTGCCAAAAACTAGATAGTGGGCATTTTATTTATGTTATTATTTTACCTGGAAAGGGGAATCAATTGATTTTAAAGGTATCAAAGGCCAGATGATATTGAGAGAATAAATTAACATCTGTTTTAGTAAATAATAAGGAAAATTATGTAATATATATACTATATATCGAGCAAATATCTCAGGTAGCCCCATTTAAATTCATGTTTGATTCAATGAGCTGCATTTGGTAAGCCTTTGGGTCATCATAAAAAGTTCCTTACCCTGAAAATGAAATCGCACAGTATATCCTGCTCTAAAAGTTCAAGTCTAGCTTGCAAGATTGCATAGTGCCATGACAGTGAACCTATGGAACACGGAACTCTCTCTGCAGGCATGCAAGCCATCGCCCAGCTCAGCTCCACTACGCATGTGCGTGCACCTCTCGACAGCCAGCTGATCTTTGGGTCTCTGCCGCTTACGGGAGATACGTAAGCATGCGTGGGGTGGGGGTGGGGGATTTCATGTGCACACCCATGTGCACACCCATGTGCGGGGAGCACGGAGGTGTGCGGTGTGCCCCCCTGTGCCCTGTTTTTGGTTTCAGGAGGCTTCAGGGAGGCCTGCTAAGCCCAAAACAGGCCACGGGGAGGTGCAGTGCCTCCCCCAGCCCATTTTTGGTCACAGGAGACTTCATATGCATGTGCAAGGGGAGGAGGGTCATACACACATGCGCAGGTGTGGGCTGCATTGGGTTATAGGTGTGGGCCCACGTGTATGGTGCTATCGCATATGTGCCCAATTTTGGCACACAAGGAGAAAAGGGTTAGCCATCACTGGCATAGTGTATTGAGAAGGTATAGGAAGAATGGGGATACACAATGTATTTATTAAACCAGGAGTACTATGAAGCCAATATTATGCATGGGTCTCATTATGTAATTCTTGTCTGAGCCCCCTAACAAAACCATGCTGAATAGAAATCTGTCCTGTTCTTCTATCAACAAAAAGGAGAAATGGATTGTGAAAATGGCAGAGCTTACAGAAATGGTTAAAATGACTTGTTTGATTTAAAGAGGGAACAATAATTACTTCTATAAAAGACTGGAAACTCTATAGATTTTTTTTTGCTGAAAATGGATAAAAATTGGTCATTTCGGGATTTATTGATTAAAAAGGTTTGTTTATGGGAAGAAGGGACCCATGATGTGTAATTTGGGAGGGTGCATATGGCAATTACTGTCAGTAACTGTTGCAAAGAAGATTGGAAGTTCTTTAGACATCACTCTTTTTCTCTTCTTTCACTTTTTTATTTTCTTTCTTTCTCTTTTTCCCTTTCTGTCTTCCTTCCTTCCTTTCTTTCTTTTCCTCTCTTGTTCTCTCTCTCCCTTTCTCTCTCTCTGTGCCTTCCCTTCCCCTTCCCTTCTTCTGTAATTTTTTCTTCCTATAAAAATTATACACACCCACAATCCTTGCCAATTACCAGGGCTTACTTTTGAGCTTACTTAACGTTAAAATAACAACAACAACAGAATATCTGATGTTATAGCAATCATGATTGGCGCTCTCAGAATGATAACTAAAAGATATCTGGAAATATTGAATCTATCAGACCTAAATATCCTACTTTTACAAAAAAAAACACCCCACAAAAACATCCTTCTTGGAACTGCCTATATTCTTGGATGCTACCTTATTAATTTTTAGGCCCTTGGTTAGTTCCATCAGTCTTAAATTGTGAATCTAAGTGTAGGTTATCCAAACAAAACAACACCACCATCAAATAACAACATCTGCCTAACTCAGATCCTTGGGAAGGGCTTGTTAAGTGGATCAAAATTCCAAACCCAATCTAGACATTTGGCTGACTGTGCAACCAAATAATAATAATAATAATAATAATAATAATAATAATAATAATAATAATAATAATAATAACTCCACCGTTGCCGGTCCCAAGCCCGGATGAGAAAGGAGGAAGGTTGGGAACAGGTTGGCATCTGGTCCCGTAAAAAAACCCTTGCCAACCCATACAATATGGTGAAAAAAACGAATAAGAATTCCATACCGCATCGGTCGTCGCGCGGGTTAACAAGGGCCGCGGCGGATGTTGGGGTCCCTGGACATCCGTCGACAAGTGGGCTACAAGTGGACCAGCCAACAAAACGACAAAAATATAGTGCAGATGAAAACCGTGCCATAATGGCCTGTTACTACAACTCAGAGCCAGAAAAAAGAGGATATTTAAAGCGAATGTATGAATTATGGAAACAACAATATCCAGATTCAAATGTTAGTGAACAACGACTAGCAGATCAAAGGCGATTTATTATACGGAATAAAGTGTTTAGTGAAGTTGAACATGAGGAAATTCAGACAAATTGCAAAACCCAAAAAACAATATCACAAGCGGAAATAACTGATATTCAAGACACAACTAAAGACACTATAGTAGAACTCCCAGAAGAAGCTCTCAGGGAGGAAATAACATCACCACCACTAGAACCAGTTATCACTGAACCAACTGATGAACTAACTCAAAAACAAAAAGAATTGAAGGATAAGATCATGGAGCATTTTCTGCTTAATGAGGAAAGGCAACGTTTACCATCACTAAAAACTGTGCCTAAGAAAATTTTGGCCCCTATCATGAAAATGGTTAATGCAGTGTTTTCAACAATTGAACCGGGATCCATCTTGGAAACAAACCAGTTAATGTACAGCGCAGCTGTAATAGTCACTAATGAACTAGGCATTAAAATTAAAGTACCTAGTCACACAACAGAAAAAGCATCAAAGCCAAAGTGGAAAATCCGTCTAGAACAAAAAATCAAAAAATTAAGGGCAGATGCTAGTAACTTAAAGAACATGCATGAGCAACGGCTTAAAAACAACAAAATCATAGATCGGCTAATCAGAAGATATAGATTGGATACAAGAAACATCAATGAAGCTGTAGAGATTGTAAAACAGCAGATAACAGCAACAGCTAGAAAAATTGAAAGATATGAGGCACGAATCATCCAATATAAACAAAATCAGCAATTTCGATCAGACCAACGGCGTTTTTATCAAAGTCTTAATGTGAATGGTGACACCAAAAGTGAAAAACCAGAAAAGCAGGCCACAGTTGAATTCTGGAAAGAATTGTGGGAAAATGCAAAGGACTACAACAAGGAAGCAAAGTGGATACATGACTTTGAGAAAAGCATTGGCAACAAACAAATGCAAGTATTAGAAATAACAACTGAGATGATCAAAAATCGAGTTAAAAAGGTAAAGAATTGGACATCACCTGGAAAGGACCAATTACATGGTTTCTGGCTCAAATATCTGACCAGTTTACATGCAATATTGGCCAGGCAACTGAATGAAATTTTACAAAAGGGCCAAATTGATGAATGGTTGACAACTGGAAAAACATACTTGATTCAGAAAGATCCAACTAAAGGAACAACACCTGAAAACTATAGACCAATAACATGCTTACCAACAACCTTCAAATTACTCACAGGCATTATTGCAGATAACATGATGGATTATTTGGAAACAAACAACATCTTGCCAGTAGAGCAAAAAGGCAACAAAAGAAGGAGCAGGGGCACAAAAGATCAGCTTCTAATTGATAAAATGATATTAGAAAATTGTAAGAACAGAAAAACGAACTTGAATATGGTCTGGATTGATTACAAAAAGGCATTTGACTCACTGCCACATAGTTGGATCATAAAATGCTTAGAAACAACTGGCATTAGCAAAAATATTACATCCTTTACTGAAAAGGCAATGAAACAATGGAGAACTGAGTTGGCAGTAGGGAATGAGAGCTACGGAATGGTTAATATCAAGCGAGGAATTTTCCAGGGTGATTCACTTTCACCCCTTCTCTTCATCATCGCAATGATCCCACTATCAGTAATCTTAAAAAAAATGAAATTAGGCTACCAAACAGCCAAAAAAGCTGAAAAAATTTCGCATTTACTATATATGGATGATTTGAAACTCTATGGAAAGTCAGAAATAGAAATCCAATCATTGACAAATACAGTCCGAGTATTCAGCACCGATATTTCAATGCAGTTTGGCATGGAAAAATGCGCCACTGTATCCATAAAAAGGGGCAAAATCACTGCATCTGAGGGAATTGAAATGCCCAATGCCCAACTAATTAAATGCAAAGAAAATGAAGCCTACAAATACTTAGGCATTCTGCAGTTGGATAACATCAAGCATGGAGAAGTAAAAACTATTGTCAGGCGAGAGTACACCAACAGAGTTAGGAAAATTTTGAAATCTAAATTGAATGGTGGAAATACAATCAAGGCCATAAATACCTGGGCAATACCAGTTATAAGATACACAGCTGGCATAGTTAACTGGACACAAGCTGATTTGGACCTTTTGGACCGAAAAACCAGGAAACTAATGACAATGCACTACAGTTTACATCCACGTGGTGATACTGATAGACTATATCTGCCCCGAAAATCAGGTGGCAGAGGATTATTACAAGTGAAGCAAACAGTTGAAGAAGAAAAACATGCACTGGCTGATTATTTAAAAGACACTCAAGAACACCTATTAATCGAAGTAAAGAACAAAAATCTACTGAAGGCCCAACAGACAAAACAAGAATACAGAAAAGATGTGATAAAATCAAGAATGGAGAGTTGGCAGAACAAAGCACTGCATGGTCAATTTCTGGAAAAAATAAAAGATAAAGTGGACAGTGAACAAACTTGGTTATGGTTAAAAACAGGTACATTAAAGAAAGAAACAGAGTCACTAATCCTGGCTGCGCAAGAACAAGCTATCCGCACAAATGCCATTAAGGCCAAAATCGAAAAATCCTCTGATGATGCCAAATGCAGACTTTGCAAAGAAGCTGATGAAACTGTTGATCACATACTCAGCTGCTGTAAAAAAATCGCGCAGACTGATTATAAATTGCGGCACAATTCAGTAGCACAAATGATCCATTGGAATTTGTGCAAAAATTATTATATTAAAACAGCAACAAACTGGTGGGAACATCAGCCTGAAAAAGTCACCGAAAATCAGATGGTCAAGATCTTGTGGGATTTCCGTATACAAACCGACAAAATACTGGCGCATAATACACCAGACATCACACTGGTTGAGAAAAATAAGGTCACAATCATAGACATCGCAATACCAGGTGATAGCAGGGTCGCCGAGAAGGAACATGAAAAAATCGCAAAATACCAGGACTTAAAAATCGAAATTCAACGACTATGGCACAAACCAGCAGTGATAATTCCAGTGGTAATTGGCACACTGGGTGCTATTCCAAAAGCACTGGAATTACATTTAAAACAGTTAAAAATTGACAAAATCACCATCAGTCAAATGCAAAAAGCCGCACTGCTTGGATCTGCACGCATATTACGAAAATACGTTACGACGTCCTAGGCCCCTGGGTGGGGCCCGACTAGTAACCAATGCCAAATCCGGCGAAACAACTGGCCGCTGTGATACAATTGTACAACAACAACAACAACAACAACAACAACAACAACAATAATAATAATAATAATAATAAATATTTTTTTATTATTTTTAAATGTTTATGCCTCCCAGCTGCTAATGATTCTAGATGGAGTATAGTCTGTATCCCATAGCTGTCTGAACTAAGAGGCACAGTGGTTACAATGCAGTATTGGAGGCTAACTGAGCTCACTGCTGGGAGTTCAATCCTCACCAGCTCAAGGTTGATTCAGCCTTCCCTCATTCTGAGGTCAGTTAAATGAGGACCAGATTGTTGGGGGCAATATGCTGACTCCGTAAAATGCTCAGAGAGGGCTGTAAAGCACCATGAAGCAGTATATAAGTCTAAGTAGTATTGCTATCTGGTTCCTCTACAGTCATTTTGAGAGACGCTGTTCTCCAATAAACATAGAACATCAGCAGGAAAGCCCATAAATAGGTTAATAATCTGGTTGGAAGCTAATGGTTACTCTCTATACGGACTCTGTCCTGTATATGAAGATCACTGTGTAGTAATTCGTTGTTACACAGCTGTCTGCTCTACCCCAAGCAAAGTGAATGCGACAAGGGCTGTTTAAATTATTCATGAAAAGCTTTGCAATCTTGAATCCTTTAATTCCTCCATGTCTGTAGTACAAAAGGAAATGCCAATGTTCCCCACTTATAGCTTTTGTAAAATAAAATCCCCCAGCAAAGCTTAGCAAGTGAAAGAAAAAATTAATTGTAAAACATCAGTTACTATATCGCCCAGCAAAATTAACAGCCCAATTGCTCTAGCAAACCTAGAGATTAGCTTCTCTGATCTCTAGAGTTTGGCAACTGACCTTTTAGATTTTTGCTCAAGGCTCTGGAGGTTGGAAGAAGTCAAGCATACAGAGGGAGGGCTTTGTGTCAAAGAAACAACATTATGTTGTTGCTCCAAGCATTGATTAGGAGTTAAAATAGTGGGCCTTAATTAAGCTTGTATGAAACCCACAAGACAGATTCTTGGCTGCATTCCCCCTCCCCAAATTTTGATCAGCTTCCATGAAAAAAAAAGATATTTATTTTGCTTTGCTTTTCAAAAAATCCCATCTCCTTGTAGAGACATTGCTCCAGGTTGAGATTTCTGCACATAATACTAAAGCCCAGGCTGTCTTCAAGAGGAACAACCAATACAATCCTCTTGGTTTGACTAGAGGAAGCATTCAGAAGCTTTCAATTATAATAATCCCTAGTTCCCCAATCCTTGTGATTAGTATTTATTAGAGTTTAGGGGGTGTTTTCTGAAAATGGCTTGCAAAAATTCCTATTAGTTACTGTTAACTACCAGTTGAGCAAAAATTATTATCAGAGGATGGGAGAATAACAGAATAACAAAGTTGAAAGTGACCTTGGAAGTCTTCTAATCCAACCCCTGCTCAAGCAGGAGACCCTGTACCATACATGTTGTGCCAAATCATAGTCTGGTCCAGATGTTTTGGATGATAATTGCTATCTGCCTTATTCAGTGTAGTCAATAGGAAGAGTTGATGGGAATGGTAGTCCAAAACACTGAGAAAATATAGTGAAGAAGGCTGCAGCCAGTTGAGAATATAGGGTCATTGTCAGTTGCCCATCTGAATTGAAGGTTGTAGCTGTCTAGTTTGGTCATCATGCTTTCTAGTTTGGTCATTCTGTATTTCTCTTTCAAGAAAGATGAGCTGTAAAAGGGTTAAAACGAAGGCGGACTTTATAGAGTCCATTTAGACACAGTGGGCAAATTTATTCTGACACCTTTCAATTTGCTTGTAAAAATGGCATTAAAGGGTTGAAATATTGATAAAATACAGATGGTCCACCGTGAAAGAAGATACAACTGTGGTAATGCAAATTACGTTACCATTAAATGTTTGAATTATTGTAAGAATGCACACCTTGTTTCTAGACCTATGATTAGCTCAATTAAGCAGCATTCCCAACACCCCCCGCCCAGTTTTTAGAGTGGATGACATGTTTGGGCTGAGGTTTTGAATAGAATGCAGTGTTTAATTAATTGGGTTGAATCTTACAGAGCAATCTTAGAAATGTTGACATAGAAATAAGCTTAATGTGTAGAAGCTTAGTCCATTAGCAATCAAAACTAAACAGCTAAAAGAAAGAAAGATAGGCAGTTTTGAGGGTTTTTTTCATTCTCAAAACCCTGCAGTACTCTACAATTTATGGCAATTAGATAAGACCTTTTGCATGTGATCTTTTGAGACATGGGGAGACTATTTGGGAATCGTAGATAGTAGAACCAAATGAGAAGTTGAACTAGTATATTGAAAGAAAGCAATAACAAAACATTTCTTTTCATTGCTAAAAAAAACCATGGACATGTCCATGAAGTTGCCATAGTTGGTCTATGTTTTTTCTTTTATTTTTTTTTAAAGGGAGTTATTTTCTAAGGAATGAAAGACTCCTTTAAGGCAGAATAGGACAATGTGTGGCCATCTCAAATGTTGCTGAGTGCCAGCCAGCTTTGTAAACGATGAAAGCTGTAGTTCAGAAACTTCCGAAGTGAAGATAAAACCAGGCCCACAATTAGACAGAAAACATTAGAGTAACTCTAATATACCACCAAGGAGGAAACTACAACCCCTACCAAAACTGGCATGGCAAGTTACTATATAAAAACAGGCAGCAAACCCCACATTGTTACCTAGCTGGGTAATGAAACGTCTTCTAGCAGACAACCAAGCTCAGAGAGCACCAAGAACCCCATCATTCAACCCTGAGCAACAGTTACTCTTTTCTACTGGAATTTTCTACTGGAACCACAGGTTCTGTCATTCTATACTAGGAACAAAACCAGGGGTGGGCTGCTAGGGGTTCGCAGAGGTTCGGGAGAATCTCTAGCTAAGATTCTATGCAGTTTGGAGAGCCTCCCCCCAAATCCCACTCCTGGCTGGCCCTCCCCACTCCTCCCCACCCAGGAGTCTCCATGTGGCCCGTTTTGAATGCAGGTAAGTGCAGGGCATACATGGAGGCCCAGGAAGGGCGAAAAATGGGCCCAGCAGAAGTTTGGGAAGGCTGGAAATGGACCCGTTTCTGGCCTCCAGAGGACTTCCTGAGCCTGGGGAGGCTGTTTTCGCTTTCCTGGGGGCTCGAGGAAAGCCTCTGGAGCAAAAATGCCACCCCCTGCAATGGTGTAGGAGGCTAACTAGGCCATGACTACCATGGCCACCCCCACCCAGCAACCGGACAGAGAACCCCTTGTTAAAAAATTTGAAGCCCACCCCTGAACAAAACCAACCAGGGCAAGTGAAATGTATCTTAGGGAAATATTTCCTGTCTTTAGTGCCCTCCAAGTTTTTAAAAAATAGTTTCCGGAATCTTCTACTATCAGTTATGCTGGCTCAGACTGACAGAAGTAGACTGATGAAAATGGAAGTGTAGAGATATTTAGAAGGCCCAAATTGTCTACCCCATACTTTATAATTTCCAATGCTTTCCATTCTATGGTATCATGCCTTGAGTTCTGAATACAGGAATCCAAGTAAACCCATGCCAGTGTATGTGTGTCAGTGGTGGATTGCAGGCGGTACATCCTGGTACGGGTGTACCGGAGCCTGCCCGGAGCACTGGATAACGTTCTGGTATGGTGCTCCAGAGGGCCCACCCGCCCACCCGAGCTCCTTACCAGTCTTTTAAGTCTTCGGGGCTTCTGCGCACTCGCACGGCGAGTACAGCACCTGCGTGATGCTCCGCTGAATAGCTGGAGCATCATGGAGGCTCACAGAGGTGCTAAGACGCATGCATGCACTGCACATGTGTGCATGCACACTGCACATGTCCATGTGGATGCCGCTGGGCCCATTCCAACCGTATCGGTTGGAATGGTATCTGGAACCCACCACTGGTGTGTGTGTGTGTGTGTGTGTTCTATTGTAGTGCTAACACTGAGTTACCGAACTAGGTAGAGATGAAAATAATAATAATGCTCAGCTTTGGCATTTCTTAATCTTTCTTATATGTTTCTGTTTTATTAATTGGTGCACATTTGAGGGCAGACTGGCCTCTCTTAGTCTCAATGCCTATGTTTATAGGCATGTACTATTCCCTCTGATGAAATGCATCCACATATTTTATCCAGTGCGTCAGATTAAATTCCTGTTGGCAACTAAAAGCACCTGCAGCAGCAGTGCATTTCTGGGAATAAATTACTTGCAAAGGAAAAGAGTCTTTTACTGTGTAGTAGATATTTTAATGTGCAACTGAGCCCCTGAGACGCTGTATTCTAGTTCAGTAGTTTTAACAAGAGCAGTAGTTTTCCCCAAAGAGCTTCTGTACTCAAATTAATTGAAATAACTCGAATTCCTGTTTTCATCCCTCTGTTGTTTTTATCTGTGTCTCTTCTGTTTTTTTACTCCCCAAGTGTTACATAGTATTTTCCATGGCTAGAACTTAGGCACATGGTACTCACACAGCAAATTCATATAAGCCTAATATGAAGCTGCATGGAACATTTTGTTTTCTAAGTGAAAAGACATTGCAGTGCACTAAGAGGTCAAACATATTTGGAACATTCATGAATGAAACCTGAACACAAACTATGTTGGAAAGTGGAAACTATGTTCTCCTCCTTTTGACCTTCTCAGTTGGTTTGGAACTCCTTTGATCATAATCCAAAACATAATCCACATTTCTGGCTATGAGAACATGGATCCAGATTTGTCAGGCTTATAAACATGTGCTGGAACAGTTCTAATCTGTACGTATATTCCCGTGTCACTTTATAATCCTTTTGAAGAAACTTTAATGAAAAGACTAGTTTCCTTTTTTTCTTTTCTTTTCTGTTGAACCTTGGGCTAAAACCCAATGACACCAGGGGTGGGTTGCTGACAGCATTACTGCCAGTTCAGTCTGCAATTTTTTTTGAAACTTGCATTATATGGGATTATCCTTGAAAACCTTCCAGAAGATGCAGCTGTCCAGAATGCAGCAGAGTGAGTCCTTCACAGCACACCCATGTAACACCGCTACTTTATGAACTACACTGATTCTGTATAGGCTTCTCATCACCTACAAAGTCTTTCATGACTCAGGGCTGGGTTGTTTGCCATACCTTCTACTCCACTGAGCTTTTAACCCACATAATCTGGTATGGGTGAGCATGCTTCAGATCCATTCCATGAAACAATATCATTTAGTGGAACCTAGAATGTAAATTCTCTCTATTACTGTGCCTGCCCCTTGAAGTAACATTTCCTATGAGATTTGAGGGCTTCAACCATGCTGCCCTTAACAGAAGGGCTTGAATTTCATGGACAATTCAGAAGTACAGACACTCAATTGAAGAGAAGAACCATGTTTATTGCAATGGTTGTTGGATGCCTACTTTGGAAGAACCCTGAACAATGGGAAAGCAAAGATCTTTATAAAACTCAAGAGGTACATGGTAGGGAAACCTAATGAAGTGATTTGCTGCCCAGTTTTGTGGAAGCCAATTAGGTTCTTGCCTATGCACTGGGTTATCTCTACTGTTTGACAAAGTGACTCTTTCAGGAGAGCATTGGAGTTGGAGAAATCAATTGTTAAATAAATGGAACGTTGAGATAAATAGGATTGAGAAATTCTAGAATTTCTCAATGTTGTGAATCTCTTGATAGGTATGAACTGTAAGGTTTTGTTTTAAATGGGGTGTCACATTCCGGTGTCCCACATAAGAAAAGACAGCAACACAGGTCAATTTGATAATGTTTATCTGGAAACGTGAACTAGGCACAAAGCAACCATCCAGAAAGGAACCAAAGTTTGTGCTACTGTGGTTATTTCACGACCCCTTATATCATGCTCCACCCATCTTGTATTTACATCCCTCTCCTTCCACCAACTGCTCGCTACCAATGTGGCCGCCGCAGTCCAGCCACACTCCCAGCTGCCCATCCCAGCTCAGCCTGCCCAGCCTCTTGCTTCCACCCATGATCCAACGATCAGATGTATTCTTGCGATCCAACTATCAGCTGTTCCTTTGCGAGTTGATGACCGGCTGTGTAAGGTCTGGGCCTCAATAGCCAGTTGGCAGCCCCATGGATGCAAGATCCATGTGATACGGAATGTAGGTGTGCGTTTGGAATGCCATCCCAGGTGGTGGCTTCTCCCTGTCAGGCTGGCAGGCTGGCAGGCTGGCATGGCTGTTGAAGCACATGCACATATGTCCCAGCTGTCCACTCTTCCCCCACCTGAATGGTGGCCCTGGGCTTTCTGGCAGTCCAGGGCTGACATGGGGCTTGAAGGGGGTTTGCCTGAGATGTCAATTTTGGACTGATAAGATTAGGCAAAGAATCAAACTGGGTTTGATCCTGTTCATGTACAAAAACAGGAGAGTGGGATGGATGTAGCCTCCGTTTTATTTGCTACATTTATTTTCTCTACATATTGAAAATCAGGTTTGGGCGGTAAGCCAGAGCTTTGGATTAGTCCATCCAGAAATGACTTTGAATTGGAATATGTTATGTTTTAGTTTTGATTATTCTGTACTCTTTTAAACTGTGTAATTTGGTTTTTCAAATATTTCCTCAGTTTTAAGTTTATATAAGACTGTCAGGCTCACTCTTTGGCATATAAATCAACTAACTAAATAAAAAGATTTGGAGACCAAGATAGTAAATATAATTTATTAACATTAAAGAAAAAGAAGGGGGAATAGTTGATGATGAATGCTGGGCAGAAAGCGATCACTACACATCTTTATCTACTCACCTCTTTACACATAGCAAAGGAGAATAACTTATAACTTTTGAATTAAGGGCACCACAGAGTTGTATTGTTGTTTAAGCTTTATTCCCTTTTCTTCCACAGACAGCACACATTTCAGGCTATATGAACAGCAGAGTTCTAGGGTTGACAAAGTGAGCTAAGATGTAGAGAAACTGCCTCTATCCTCAACTTTTCTTAAAAAAAAAAAAAGCTTCATAGCCAACATTGGGAAATGTAGAGGTGATCTTCCATATTGACTTCCAATTCTGACAAAATGCATTTCTCTTGGTACGACAGGCTTAATCATCCCCACTCAAATGATTGAAAAGGAACAAGGACTCAAGCATGATGGAGGCTGCTGCGGAGCTGAGCTAGCTGAGAGTGAGAATCAAACTTATATTGAAAAGGCACACATTCTTCAGCAGAATGCTGATACGCCTTGCTTGTAAGGGATGACCAGGCTGAGCCAGAGGGAGGCATCAAATGCATCATGAATCACAAGTCCCTGCACACCCACAAGAAATTTAAGTCCAGCCCACCTTGACTGCCTCTCTTATCTCTCACACATTGCCTCTGGCCGCTAGTTGATCAGATTCTTGTAGAGAGCTTAAGCTTGCAATAAATCTTTATACTCATTTGAACTGCTTAAATCTCTTGATTTCCCTGTGCTTAACATTGCTCCTTGTTTGATTGCGGATTCCTGATAACATCCTTAAAATATTAAAAGCTCTAGTTCCTTGGGAATAATGTGATACTCTTAATTTAAGAAATGTAACGGGACCACCTTTACTTTTTAAATCACTTTGAGATTTTAAAAAACAATGCCAGTGTTGGTGGAAGCCAGCAGTAGGTCTGGAACCCAGGTGCAGCTTGACTTTTCACGGTGAAAGAAGTTCAAGGGACTTCTGTGTATTACCTTACTAATCTTCCAAATTTGTTTAGAAATAGTTTGAGGTCTTTCTTTCTCCTTTTCTCAGGCAATGTAACAAAAGGCAATATATTTAATTAATAATATATTCCACTTATTAAGCTTTCACCCATTGGATTACTGCAGCTATGATTATTATGGTTATCAACAAGCAGCTCCTGTCAAAAAATTTTTTCATAAAAAGCACTCAACAATTAGCAATTAGATTTATATACTGCTGCACAGTGCTTTACAGCCCTCTCAAAGCGGTTTACAGAGTCAGCATATTTCCCCCAACAATCCGGGTCCTCATTTTACTGACCTTGGAAGGAAAGAAGGCTGACACAACCTTGAGCCTGATGAGATTCGAACTGCCAAATTGCAGGCAGCAGTGAGTCAGCAGAAGTAGCCTGTAATACTGCACGTTAACCACTGCACCATTTCAGGTACAGGGCCGTGATGGTGAGCCTATGGCACGTGTACCACAGGTGGCACACAGAGCCATCTCTATGGGCACGCCAGCCCCAGCCCACCATCATCATGCATGCACCCATGCCTCACAATAGCCAGCTGGTCTTGGGGGTGGGCATGTGCTGGGGGTGGGGCACATGTGCTGGGGGATGCTTGCATTACATTTTGGGGCCTCATGCAGCACCCCTGTGCCCTGTTTTGGCTTCCAAGTTGGTGGAGGAGGCTTTCCAGGCCCAAAACAGCATGCAGGGGTGAGATCGTGTGCGCATGCATATGGGGAGGTGCACGGAGGGTTGCACACACATTGCATTATGCATGCGGTGTGAGGCACAGGCACTGTTGCGGATGCATGCACATGATATCAAAAAGTTTAGCTGTCACTGGTGTAGGACTTGTGAGCTCTCATTTTCTTTACCTTGCTGCTTCAATTTGACCTTAAATAAAGGAAATTGCAAAGCTTTCTAACTGCTTTGTAACTGGATGGGACAGGACTGGATGGAGGATATTAGCTAATATGCAAAAGAGAATGTTGTACATGCATCTAGGATGGCCCAGTGAAGATAGAAGCACTAAAAAAACCCTCCTTTTTACTCTGAAAGTATTTTCATTCTGTTTCTGGTCATTTACTTTCTTGGTTAATTTTATTATAGAAACCAAATTGCAAAACTCATTGGTTGGCCTCAGATTCCTGAATATTTATTGTTTCCCTTTAACCTTATGTAGTCCCTTTATTTAATATCCACATATGATGGCTGATTGATATGTTTTTACAGATAATCTACAATATTGTAGGTGTAAATGAAAATGTGAAACTCTTGGGTCCTGGTCACTAATGTCACTTCCATCATTACACAGGTTCAAGTGCATTGCAACATAGACTGTAAATATGCTTACATAATATACTTTAATAAAAAGTACGTCATGAAGTCATGTGGACTTGCTATAGAAATGACATCTTGCGGATGAGATTAGGATGCCGTGGTATGGCTACTCAAAATTTATCTAGGCCGCTTCATTCTAGCAAATTGAAATAGATCCCATTCATTCTATCCTTTAGTGGTTTGTTTTGAAAGCTTGCTGCATTTTTTCAGGCTCTGTAGACCATGCTGACAAAATCCAGCAAATTAATTAATTAATTAATTAATTAATTAATTCATTCATTCATTCATTCATTCATTCATTCATTCATTCATTCATTCATTCTACACAAAGTCTATGTCACCTCCCGAAGAAATCAATACAACATACATACAGTAGTCTCTCATTTTTAGCCTTAGTAACCCTCTGCAGTTGGTTTATTTGAAGATTATGATTATCCTTCTGTTAACCAAGGAGCTGTATGACTAAACAGGGATTTTCATTTGGATTTTTGGTCCACTATGACTATGCAGGAAGAACAAATGAAGACATTTGTTCTTCCTGCATATTCATAGTGGACCAGAAATTTGCTGTTTATAGTGCCTCTTAGCTTTAATTTCCGAGTCTCTGGTCCACTATGACAATTGAATATTCTATTTATAGTTACCACTGTTAAATATTCTCCTGTGGCTCCAATTTAAACACCATTATTATATGAAATTGTCACTAATTGTCAATTATCTGTTTTTGTTCATTTTTCAAATTATTTGGCTGAGGACATCTGTTTAAAATCAAACTCTCTCCAAGTGCTCGAATAGCCTCTCATACTCAGTTTGGGTGAGCCAAGTTAAGTGTTCTCCAAAAGATATTATTCTTGACATTCTAAAATTCCTTTCTATAGCTTTGTGTTGACAATACTGGGTGGGCAAAAATGAACCAAAGATGTTTTGCAATTATTCAGTTACCAACTTGAACTCTGTTTAAGCAATCTTCTTGGGAAAATAGCCATATATATTTAAAATACTGATTTGATAAAGGATACAAAATATGAATGCAATAAATAAATAAAATACTTCTATAAGTAAACTAGTATGTCTTCATTCTGAGCTTACAATATTCAGAGCCTGTTTTTTTCACCTAAAAGAGTTACAAATGTGGATGTCTAGAACATTGACTGACTATGGTATGGCTAATATAGAATGGAGAAAGGTGCACAGAACATTGTTACCTTCACACCAAAGGTGGTCCCTATTTTTCTACTGCATTTTTACATTTGTCAAACTGCTAGGTTGGCAGAAGCTGGGACAAGTAATGGGAACTCACTCTGTTACGTGACACTAGGGATTCAAACTGCCGACCTTTCTGATCGACAAGCTCAGCGTTTTAGCCATTGAGCCACCACATCCCTAAACATGGTTAGATCACTTATGTTTTCTGTAGCACACTTCAGATGCTTATTCGAAGATGTGCATCTACTATTCTACCTAATCCTGCTTATAATTCTACATATGTTCTGTAGGAATCTACTATATGTAGCTTTCCCTGCCAAAAAAACCATATTTTTCAGCTTCAGAGTTAGAGTAAGTCTGGGCAGTAACAAAAGTTAGGGGTTACATATATGAGGTGCACAAATCTGGAGAACTACTACACATCAGCAAAAAACTCCTCTTTGTTGTTATCTAGTGGTGGATCGGGGTAGGTTTCTGCCAGTTCTAACTTCGTCTATAGAAGAGGTTCGACAAATCTATAGTGCCGTTTAGAACCGGTTCCAGCTCCCCCCCCCCATCCACACATCATCAAGATGAAGAGTGAGAGGAGGAATTCTGGGAGTTGAAGTCCACAAGTCTTAAAGCTGTCAAGTTTGAACACCCCTGGGTTTTTTTTTTCTAAAGGGTTAGGGGTGCAAAGTCTTGTAACTTGACAGCTTTAAGACTTGCACACTTCAATGCCAGAGTTCCTGAGCCAACATGACTGGAGGAGGAATTCTGGGAGTTGAAGTCCACAAGTCTTAAAGCTGTCAAGTTTGAACACCCCTGGGTTTTTTTTTCTAAAGGGTTAGGGGTGCAAGGGTCTTATAACACGACAGCTTTAAGACTTGCGTGCTTCAAATGCCAGAGTTTCTGAGCCAACATATTGGTTGCTAAGCAAGAGCATTGTTAAGTGAGTTTCACCACATTTTACAAGTTGGACAGGCCCATCCAGTCACATGGCCGATAAGCCACTCCCACCCAGTCACATGGCTGGCAAGCCACTCCCACAAAGCAGGCCACTCGTACAGAAGTTCTAAAAAAATTTGAAACCCACCACTGTGGTGGATATTCTAAGTTTAAAGGGCAATCTGTAGCTCTATTTATATAGCCAACTAGAGTCATTAGGAGTTGGGTGGAATACTAGTTTAATAAATTAATATTGTGGTTGGTTGCACAATTGGCCAGATGTTTAGACTGCATTTGACATTTCTGTCCACCTATTGATTCCTTCCCAAATACTTAGGGTAGGCAGATAGTGTTATTTAAATTATTATTATTATTTAGCAAAAAATAAAACTGGACCTTGAACAAAGCAGAGACATAGTTTCTTTCTCAGAAATACTGATAATAAAGTATATCTGAGAGTTCAAGAAATGCAGAAAAAACATTTAGAAAGAGTTAGGAAAGAAGCAAATGGGGACATTGGAAATGCCTTCGTAGCTGTCTGCTAAAAGGTCCAATAGAATTCTAAATAAAATTTTAAGTAATTGAAGGTTTTTGTTTTGTTTTGCCTGAGAACTAAGAGGTAGCAAAATATAGAATGTCTTGGACGGAGGGAGGAAGGGGTCATGTGTGCACAAGCATGGCCCAGGATGCCTGGGAAATATTTGGCTGTATAATTTCACTAAGGAAGAAGGATGCAGCTGTGTAAACTAAAGATCCCACCTATGTATAAACTAAATAAACCAGCTTTCAACCACCTTAGATCCTTTAGTAATGTTTTTACTGAAGTGTTAGTTTCCCAACTTTGGATCAAGACTTTGTTCTTCATTGTAAGGAATTAACTGAAATGCAAACAGATACTAAAAAATGAGGTCCCCACTCTCTCAGCCTTTTTTTCTGGTAACACAGGTATACTTCCACAAATTGTAGGCTTACAGAAAAAGGCTACTAAGCAGACACCACTGTCTGGTAAGAGAACATGGGAAAATTAGGAAGGGTCGAACACAATGGGTCTCAACCTTCCTAATGCCGCAACCCTTTAATACAGTTCCTCATGTTGTGGTGACTGCCAACCATAAAATTATTTTATGTTTTCCGTATTTTTTCAAAAATATGTGTTTTCCGATGGTCTTAGGAGACCCCTGGGAAAGGGTCGTTCGACCTCCCAAAGGGGTCCCGACCCACAGGTTGAGAACTGGTCTAACAGCAATGAGAAACCTGTTATTCCCAATATAGTGAACTACTAGACTACAACTATTGGAGAGCCTAAACATGTTGGCCAAAAGTGATAGATGTCAGAATGATAGGTGCTCTGTTTTCCTATTAGTGTCCATTTAACTTGGCACAGAATATTATCTATAGTGCTGAGGGCAAAACCAGAACTTGATGTAATGATGGTTCTGAAGAATGAGAAATAAATCTAAAATGGAGATGGTAGCTTCCAAAATTGGAGAATGTAAAAATAAAGAAATAAAAAAAACCAAAATGTAAAAAAATATTTGCTGAATCAGATAAAAAACATCTTAAATCTCTCTTGCCTCTTGCCATAAATGTCTCTTAAATGCCTCTTACCTCTGCCATAAAAAGCCAAGAAAACCATTTTAATCTCTAAAAAAATACTTTCATAGATACATAGGTAAGCAAGAATACATTGATCTTGTAGTCTCCATTTTCTCACCTTTGTGAAAGATGATCTTAAATACTCACAAATGCTGATGAATAATTTGTGTGCTACGCATGAATAAGTAAAATAGCAGTGACTAAAAGTAGCATTATGATATTTCTTATTTGGAGATAATATCAAGCAGGAAATAGATTGAAGGAAATGTATAGCTTTCTTCATTTTGATGCTATTGCCTATATATTACAGAGTCAAACACCTCAACATTGTCAATATAGAGATGATTTTTTAATCTTGTTCAATGATTCTTAAATATTATCATTCCAACACATGTATGAACAATGAGGTTATTCTCCCTAAACATTTGAATAACTGTCTTGCTATACTTTAAAATGGATTCCTGTTTTCTTTAGGAACAGCAACAATTGTTAGCTGAAAACTTTATAAGACCATTTTACTGTTTGTTTATGCATGTTTCTTCCCACATGTGATTATGATTGCTTGAAATCTTCCATCATTCCTAAATCCTTTACAGTTTGACTAGTTCAGAATGAATCAGTCTCTATAAATAGTAGTAATATTAGGAGTATTATTAGAAACTGTAGACCAAATTACTTCTTGGGCTCTTTTTGTTAAAGTTAAGGATTAAAGCAGTGGACTAAGACAGGAGGCCTAGATTCAAATCTACTTTCAGCCACAGAAACTCTCTGGGCAGTCATTGTATGTCAGCTCCATTACTTCAACTGGTTGTTGCGGGGGGGGGGGGGGAAACCACAAGGAGACATGCAAACCACATTGAGCTCCTTGAGAAAATGTAGGATAGCAAATTAATATATCATAATAATTACTATAATTCCAAGGATTTGACAGTACTTCACTGACATCATCTGAGGTTGGAAACTGAGCTGAACTGGGCTTGGATAGAAACCATTATAAAATACTTGGGCTGTAAGTTAAACTGGGAAATCCAAAAGCCATCCTGAAGAAAGCAAGAATGAGAACCTTTCTTATTGCTGTTGCCAAGAGAACATATCCATGTTCTCAATGGGGCTCAAGAAGACAACAACAAAAGGGTAGAAATCTACTTGTGTTTATATTGTTATTTGCTGTTCTAATCATAATGCTTGAATAGTGAAATCTCTGGCACTTTTCTTACAGATGTTTAAATGAACAGCCTCTTTTACAATTTTGGTGTCAACTGTGTGAACAATAGAAGAATACCCAGGAGGTCCACACAGGAAGCAGAACTTCCCTTGTATAATTAATGGGGTGGAGACTGGGGGAAAGGAGATAGTACATGAGAGACAACACATCAACTTTGAAACAATAAACAAGCCCAAGAGCCAGCTCTGCTTCCTTTGCTGGAATTATTGTTCCCTTGTTTCCTTACTGCTGGCCCTTCAACCACATCCCTGCCTTTGTAACCCTTCACGAGCATTTCCCTTAGACACAGCGATCCAGTTTCAGATTGGCCTATCATTGGGATTATCTAGAATGCCCAAACAATAAAGGCGTATTTGAGAGAAAGGATTTTGTTGCACTGTGCTTTAAAATTTGAGGCATAAATACTTGACTACCTGCTCCTCATAGATCAAAACATACTGTTCAGATAGACCACAGCTTGCCATGTTGTGGCACTAAAAGACTAGCGCAGCAGGTAAAATTAGTTGTAGGATGGAATTGGTTGAGCACAGGCGCACTACTTGGGGAGAGCATCTCCTTGCTTCCAACTGAATAATATAAATCAATTAATAAATGTATACTAAAGTTAATTTGCTTTAGCTGAGAAATCTTTCTCTCCTACATGATAATGCTTTGAGCCCAAGTGTGCAGAAAATAATTCATCCTAAGGAGGATGTTTATTTTGCCATTACCCTCCTCACTTTATTTCCTGCCATTCTAAGATTAGCAAGGCATTCATGCTTGGCCTTTGGGACAGAGGTCCAGAACTCTACTTGGCTAAATGAGAAGGAGATCTCTCAAACACGGCAGGGCTGTTATCTGAAGGAAGAACATGCCCACAGACCACTTTCTAAAATGTGCTTTTCCATATGACCAATCAGTGTAGAGAGTTTTAAAAGACCTCATAAATGTACATTGTTGGCCAGGAGATGTTTAATGGACACCTGTTCTGAAAAGCAATTGATGATTGCTTTAATAGAAAAGTCGGCAAGTATCTCTTTGTTAAGAAAATTACACATACTATAAACGATCACAGTGAAATATTTTGGTAAACAAACAGGTCTCTTTCTTTGCTTTCCCTATTTTGTTAACTAAGGATGATGTCATTGGAGGAAGTGAGTCAGAGGGTTGTTTTTTTTTAAGTCACTGAATGTTCTGCCAGTCTCCTTGGAGATCTGCTGTGGGAGCAGTAGACATTTTGTAGACTAGTTCTCCGGATATGCTCAGTTTATATCTTAGTAAACAATTATTAGTTATTTGAAAAGACTTATTAAGAATGCTTCTGAGCAGGATTTATAGTTAAGAGTTGACCATCCCCATTTACAGAATGTGTGGAATCCAACTGACAAGATTCCTCATTTGTTACTTGCCATTTCTTCTGCTAAGGAGACAACTAGAGAGAGGCATTAAAACTTTGGATTGTCTGCATCACGTGCTCTCCAGCAGGAGACATGCTAATTCCCCTGGGCCTCACTACAAAAGAGCAACAAAACCTCATCAGGACCTAGCTTTTACCATTAGGAAAAGCAGGTGATTATGATAATGCTTAAATATATAGCTTTTCCACTAGGGGAGCATAAAATTTAGTCTGTTTGCTCTTTAAAATGCCCAGAAGCAAATGTCAGACTCACAACTTCAGTGAGGCATATGCTAAACCTGGCACATTTACAGCCTTCACAGCTGATGAGAGATAGGTAGGTTTTCTGCTGGATATATGACTTTCAAATGGTTCACAGCATTCATTTTTTTTTACAGTTTTTCATCTTCCTACTTTACCTCATTGGATCCTATTTGTGAGCTGTTCCAGATATGATAGACGGAACATTTTAAAAATGCTTTTCACGAAGAAAGCATTCCATGTGGGAAACTTAAACTGTGATATTCTCACCACAAGGGTATCCAAGTCAGCTGAACATTCTTCACGGCATTACATAGTGTTTCTAGAATGTATTTCTTAAGTTGTTGCTGGGAGTTATCATCCAGTTGGGGACATTTATAGACATAAGTAGGCTTGTTTACAAACAATGTAATCTTTAGCTGGATCAGTGTCTGGCACAAGATATACCTTTGGATTTCATTACAAGTGCTTTCCAAATCATATTGTATAAATTAGCCACCCAGAGTTGCTTTAGCTAGTGAGGTGGGTAGCATATAAATTTAATAAAGAAATAAAAGCAGAAAGAAAGGCCGAAATATTTTTCTTTTCTTCTCCAAGAAAGAGGAGACATGGAACAGGTAATTGGAATTGGCTTAAATTTAAAAGTATCAAGAAGTCAGAACACAACGCTCCTACTAAGAGCTATATAATGACCAGATTAGTAAATTCATAAACTTTGTAGCCACTATTTTTTTTTTTTAAGGGTATAAGCAGCACTTACATCTTACATCTTTCCTCCATGTGTATAAGATAAAATAAGCCTCTTAATGAAGAGGAGCGGAAGGAGAGTAGAAAAACCTTGCAACGACCAGAATGTGGATTCTCCTCCAAGCCTGACGATGGGTGCTGTAGCTGACAGCTTATTTATTATTACTTTAAATGCAATCTATTGGCATTAAGCACAGCGAGAAATCTACTTAAACTGCTATGGTGACATTTAAAAATGATGCCTCTCAAATAGGCTTTTAATCTCTTTCTAATAAGAAAGTTAGCTGCTAAACGCCACGTTTAATAGTTATGTAATAAGTACATATCTGTAACACTGCTAATTGTTGGTGGGCAATGTCTTAGTGCTTCATGTTTAATTAAATTATAAATTACTTAAAAAAAAGATAGAATAACCCAACTGATCCCTATAGCTTTACACTGGTTTAGGATATTTGGAGTGGCCCTTAGTCTAATATTTTTGACAAGTCTCCCTGATTGGGAGAGAACAAGATAAGTTGCTGGACCTTTAAAAAAAAATTGAGAGATACCATGTTTGCTGAGATGTTATCTTGGGATACGGTACATTGGGGAAGGTTCCCCTCTATACATTATTTTTGTCTTTAAAAATGCTGTGATGACCCAGGGCATGGCACAGCCAGAGAACTAGTATGAGTCCCTTTATTGGTACCAACTATGCTCCCAATGTCCCTTTCACTCTCTGGCCTGGAGAAAAGTTCCCCCACAAACCTGCAGTCCAAATGCTGTAAGCAGAATGACTGCAATCAATCACTCCAGCAGGGCAAGATATGGAGTCCCAGGAGCGAAGGATAATTCCAGCAAGATGAGATATACACACAGAAAGTCGTAAATACTTCAAACAGTCAGGAGGAATGCAGGCCACAACTCTACACTAGGTGAACTCAGCATTTGTTCCTGACAAACGACCTGCCCAACTGCCTCTCCTTTAAACTCTATCCCCAGGTGTGCCTTGTGAAGGGAATTGGGGCCCTTTCCTTCCTTGTAAGCCATGCAAACCCATTGCTCTCTTCTGCGTTCTTCCCTGTGCTCTCTAGGATGAGGAGGGGATGGGCCTTGGTCTTCATCTGAACCCCCTCTCCCATGTTCTACCTCTCCCCTGCTCTGCCCTTCCTCAGTTTCCTCCAAAGCCAATGGAGCCATTGTCTGTCAGCTGTTTGTCTTCCATATCAGAGTCAGTCTCCAGGGGTATGACAAATGCATTTGTGATGAGTATTGAACCAAATCTGCCAATTTCTTATATTATCATTATTATATAATATCATTATTTTTAAAGACATACAAACTTTATTATAAGATTAATGATATTTTAAAACATGCTTTATTACATATAAAATATAAAGGAAAAATTAAAAGGAAACAACAGGGGAGGGAGACATGCAAAGAAATAAGGGAAAAAATAAAACAGAAGAAGAGAACTTGCAACTTTCTTCAGTGTAGTTATAGATATCAAATGCATTAATATTTTGATCTAAAATTCAATATTACACAGTATTTCTATAGCAATAAACAATTCTAATCATGAAACCCCCTCCACATAATATAACATTTTTTTTTTTGGTTTCTACCAATAGTGATTTCTACTTAGAAACAAAGCTAGACAAAATCTTTTCTTTAATCAAGTTAGCTAATTTTGCCATCTCGGTCAATTCCATTAATTTCACCAATCCCATTGTGAGTCTTTCTATCTCCTTGCATGCAAAAGTCTCGCTGTAATTATCATATATAAAAAGAAAGTCCCATGTTTTTTTTATCCAGCTGCTTATCCATCAAACCTAAAGGAAAAATCTCCACTGTCATAAGATTAATAATGGGTAATTCAACATGCATATGAAAAGATGATATTCCAAGCAAAATATATTTCCAAAGCAATGCTTTTTATAGAGCTTTTGGGGATCATAACCAAGAGCTCTACTTTGTCTGGAAATCTCTGTCTGTCTTTCTATATCATCTGCCTTTTCTCCAAAGGGCTTGAAGATTTGACATAGTACTCCCTGATAGAACGTATATTTAACAAAACACACCAGTGAAAAAGCAGAAGCCCACGGCACAGCAATTGTGTCTCCTGAATATATGTTGTTGCTTATTGTTTAGCCTCTTAAATTTCTTCTGATGCTTTGCCCCACTAAATAGTGGCTTTTTATTTCTGAGTTTCCTATCATGGAAAACTTCCTCGTAGCTGAGTAAAAGTGCTATCAGTCTTTGAGCTGGCAGAAAACGATAAAGCCTAACATTTGCTGCCCTCTTGGTGATCCCTATCCTATGATGGGCATGAGGCTGACAGATACTGCTATCCTTATCTACAGAGTGAAAGGCATGTTAAGAGCAGGAAATTAATGAAGCCCCACTCCTCTCTCACCAATGGCCAGTTGGTAGGAAGACATCTGCCAGTTATTCTTCATAACATGGGTGGGTTTAGTCATCTATTAGGTAAGGATGCATTCAAAGTACTGTATTTTTCAGAGTATTAGAAGCACCAAGATTTTGAAGAGGTAAATTTTTTAAAAAAGTTTTTGCACTCTGCAGATCTCCCAAATCCTTTGCACATTTCATTTTGTATGAAAAACAGGGTATGTAGAGAATTTGAGAGGCCTGCAAAGTGGTCCTGCGGGCTGGGGAGTGGGGCAAAAAAAGCAAAAAATGACCCATTTTCACTCGTTTTTGCCCTCCACAGGAGCACTTTGCAGGTCTCCCAAACCCATTTTTGTGAAGGGGCGGGGTTCCGGGAGGCCAAAAATGCTGCATTCAGGGTATAAGATGCACCAAGTTTTTCACCCTCTTTTTTACTCTGAAAAATACGGTACGTCTGTAAGCCAATCTTTGATTTCTTTGGATCTTGGGTCTAAGGCTATTTCAGAATGAGATGGAGACAGGTTTTCTGCTGTTCCAGAGGATCACTGAACTCACATTAGAAAGAGCTGAATTCATAAAAGATGATATTCCAATGCATGTTTGTTTTAAGCTAGAATATCACTAAATCCTTGTTCAGTGAATGCTGAATCCAGGCTTAGAGCTATTCCAGAAAAGGACTAAACATATGATCCAAAGAAGCCCAAATAAGAACTAACAGTCACAGCGAGGGTTGCATCTTGAAGTTACTGAGTCTAGCTGAGATACCCAGATCAGTCTGAACAGGATCTGATACGGATATTGTTATGTTCTGGGTGAAGAATAGAGGTAAGGCCAGAATGATTTCTAACAGCTCTTTATTCAATACTGCCTGTGAGGCAACTTTTGCTCCCTGGCTGACACAGCTCCTTTTATAGGGAAGCTGATCAGCCCACAACCAATCAGGAGAGAGTATTTTCCCACTCCAATAGAGGACCAGACTGAGAACTTCAACTGACAACTATATACAACACATAACAGATATTACTGGTCAAAGCCTGTTCAGGTTGATCCAGGAATCTGAGCTTCGACTTGGCTGGCTCAGACACCTGGCAGGTTCAGGGGCTGAATCCTGTTGGAAAGAATTATATTGCTTCTCAAGCAAAATTATATGAAAATGATGAAGCCTAATATTTGCTTCCCCCTTGGCAATCCATCCTATGATGGGCATGAGATTGGCAGACACTGCTATCCTTATCTACAGAGTGAAAGGCAGGTTAAGAACATGAATTAATGAAGCCCCTCCTCTCCCATCAGTGGCCAGCTGGTAGTTTATGGTGTCCTGGAGCCAGAGGGGAGGGCATGTGCACTAAGTTAATTGACCAATAGATAGTGTGATGACCAGGGATTTCCCCCCTTTTTTTCAGTTTATTGATAGAGCTTATTCATTGTCACTTCCAACATAACATTATACTAACAAACAGGATTTTCCTTCCCCATCCATATTCTTCTTAAATTACACCTCTTAAACAAAGAAGTTTAGAATGTCTTATTTAATTGGAAATATGGAAACCTGAAAGCCTTTTAAACCAGTGGTCCCCAACCTTTCTGGCTCTGCGAACTGGCAGCAGTGGTGGTGACAGGTGTGTGTATGTGGGGATAGTTTCACAAACATTCTTGCCACTTGTACAATTGGAGCTTCATGTGCTGTCCTGCCATTTGTGTTGCCCGGTTCCCAATGGGCCACGAATGAACATTTGTCTGTGGATTTAGGATTGAAGACTCTTGTTTTAAATTAAGAAACAGTTGGGGAATCAGGATGATTCTAGGCAGAATATTGAAATAAATAAAAATGTCCTACCCATATCAATCAAGTCAGCCTGGAAAACTAAACAGGGAAGTAACATATCAAGATAATGTATGAGTGCCATCAAAGAACATGTTAATCTCAGAGACATGCAAATTCATGGTAATAACCAATGGTGGGATTCAACCAGTGTAACAATCGGTTCGCTGAGCATGCACTTTGCATGCACTCCGCACACGTACAGTGTGTTTGAAAACAGCTCTAAAACTTACCTTCTACTGCAGCCTTTTGAGTAAAACAGCCTTGGCGCAGCCTCGGTTCTACTGCGTCTATCAATTGGACTTCAGACAAAGGAAACATAGGACAGACTAGTGCAGGGGTGGGTGGGTAGGGCCAACTCAGTAGTGGTATTCAGCCAGTTCGCACCTATTCGGGAGAACTGGTTGTTAACTGTCTAAGCAGTCCGGAGAACTGGTTGTTGGAAGAAATCTCCTTTTGTTTTCTTCCACTTTCCAGGGCTAATCCTGTAAGGAAGGTAGGAAGGAAACTCTGGTGTTGTTTCTAGCCTGATCTTTATTGCCCTGCTTACAGAAACTGCCTCTCTGGTTAACCCTTATTACATTGTCACAGCTAAGGTGAAGCACCCATAGACCTGAGTGACGTTGAGTTGGCCATGCCCACCCAGTCACATGACCACTGAGCCCGCCTACCCAGCTGGTCATTAGGACAGAGAACCGGTTGTTAAATTATTTGAATCCCACCACTGGGCCAACTGATCACCGGAACTACCTGTTTGCCTGAATCAGCTGAATCCCACCCCTGGTAATAACTCTCTGAAAATGTAGCAAGCAACATCCTTAACCCAGGAGAGAGGGAGACCAATAAATGCAACACGAGATCACAGCAACAGCATGGAGAAAGAAAGAAATGCTTCTTTAAGGGGTATTCACATTCTTAATGTCTCAAAAAAGATAGTGCAGCCTTATAATGAAAACCAGGAACAGAGATTATGAGGAACAATTGAAAATATACCACAATCGGACAGTAACGTAGAAATGGAAAAGACCCACCATCTGCCAAAGAACTTTCTGTGTAAAGTGGATGGACAGTAGCAGCTGTTGCTTTGGATAACAGCAGTGTCTACCGCCTGACAGGTGCCCATTCCAACCAAGCATGCCAGCTTCAGAAGAGCTAGCTGGCAGGACAAAAGGTATGGAGCCAGGGAGGGATAGCCAGTCCTTCCAGAATTGCTGGTGACTGACAGCTGATTTCTGTTAAAGGCTCTGCTCCCTGCAGAGCCACAGGTAAGTGCTTGCTGGGAGCCAAGGCTCTTAAAAATGCCTGATGGGCTGAATGTCTGATGGCAATCAAAGAAGAATGCTGCTGTTGGACAGGTTATTCTACATTGCTTTCTGATTACTATTATTTTGGCAGGCCTGGGTGCTTTCACTGACTTCTCCAGCTGTATCACAAAATGCAACTTCCCTCAGCAGGAGTTTGATGGAAAAAGGAAAAAAAATGCTCCCCTTTGATGTGAGTATTGAACTGAAACCTTGTCTTCTTGTGTAGAAGTCTAGATTAGGCATCAACCACCCCAAAGATGGGGATTTACATAGTTCCTGAGGGAGCAAACAAGTTTTAATTTCTACACCATGTCTCCAATGTGTTAAGATTGTAAATAAAGAAAAAATGCATTTCAGCAGAAATGCATTAAATGCAGAAAAATACACTGAAGCAGAAAAAGCAAAAAATACCTTTAAGACTCAATGTCTGAAAGCTAAAATCACCTTGGTTTCTTTCATCAGGATTTTCCAGGCTGGTTTCCTTCAGAAGCTTTGCACCACAACTTTTACCAGTCCCAGATACATGGGAAGATTGTCAAATGCTCTTGGAGGGTTCTGGTATTTGGGAAAAAAGTCAAAGCATGTCAAAAAGGTAAAAATTGGGTGAAAGATTGTCAGGTGCAGGAAGCCAAGAATAACAGATGTAAAAGCTCAAAGCAATTTCTCACCCATAGACAAGATCTTGCCAGACTCAAGTACACGGTACATAAGTATTTGATAAATGCTGAAAAAAAATTAGGGAGGGTCCCTCCTCAGCTGCTTCTTCCAAGGCAATGATTTAAGATTGATGTTTCTCTTTATTCCTCTCATTTGTATCTTGGTGCCAGATCCTGCTGCAGGTATCTCAAAAACTTTTCAAAATGGCCAGTGTGAATTTAGCATGATATCTAATGGAAATTAATCATGGCAACTGTAATTACTTAATTTGATTTACACTGTATTTCAATTAAAACAAATTAAATTATCTTTCCTTGAGGTGGCCGTGGCTACATTTTAGAATGCAGCATTCTCATGCCACTCCATGGCCCAGCTGTGGATAGTTGCTTGTACTTAAAACTTAGATTCTTTTGCAAAGATGACATAAACAGGAATGTAAATAAGGTAACAAGGATGTATGAGGAGGATGAAGTGGTGTGACTGAGCAACTCTGCTTCCTGAACATCTAACCTGGAAGAAGAAAAGACTGTAAGATGAGGCTGATGTAGCCTGAAATGTTCTCCAGGTCACCAGGATGGAATTCATCCATCAAGGAATAACATTTTATTTGCCATCCAATTTTTCTTGCAAGAGGGCCTATTTTACTTATTATTTTATTTATTTATTTGATTTCAATAGCTCCTCATCTCAGCAAGTGTTTCTATGATTAGTTTACAAGTATGCACATTGACCAAGGAATGGATAATGCTCAAAGAGCTCCAAATAAGAGCTAGAAGAGAGAAAAAAAAATCTTCTGAGCTTATCTCAAAATCAGGCATAGCCAAGAGAGTTAAGTTCTGCTATCATGTTTAAGTGTCACCTTGGCTTCAAAAAGTTCAACTTTGCTTTGAAAGATAGGTCAAACAGATGCTTGACTGCACAAGGCCATTTAATTTTCTATGTTTTCCACTGAAACCATCTATTGATTTGCGCAAGAGAGTAGCCTTCCCCTGCTAAAGAGGGTTAATGTCTTATATCCACCTATTTCTAATCTAATGATCCCTCACTGATTGAATTGGCTTCTGAGACCAGGAATCCTAAAGGAAGCATTGTAAAGCCTTCAGTATGAACAATATTTTGAGTGCTCAATCCATTAGTTTCCATTAGCATTTAAGCCTACTGTACATCCAGCATACATACACAATATTTTCTTCCTACATCTTTTCCATATAATGCTTATAGGAGAGTGGGAGATCAATTTCCTTTCCCTTTTATGTATTAGGAAAGCCCTTCTCTCCACGATTAATATTAGGCAGACATTTCAGTCTCTCCTGGGACCCTCTTCCTATCCCTTTTTCTTAGATTCCCCTCTATTTTCCCTCACCGAATTTCATTCCATGTGGGGTTCAAAGGTAATTCAATAGCTTGACAAAGTCTGTTCTTCCTATCACAGTCTATTCATTGGTTGTTTGTAGAAAACAAGTTCTGGCATGTTTTGCCATGATAATCAAGTGTTTTGATGACTGGAAAATGATAAGGAAAATATACTCTACATAGCTACATAACTGAAGAGCATAGACTGTTATAAAACCATCAGCCTTCACAAAATTTAATAGGAACACCAGAGAATGCTATTATCTTTTTTCTAACGCCTATGTTTCCTTTAAAAACTGAGAAAGAAAAGAAAATCATATTTTATTGCATTGGGAATTGTCTATCTGAAAACCCCTCAGTTCACAATGCCTGCTCTACTATTAGGCAGAGTGAGGCAATTGACACTTAGGGGCAATGAATAATGCTGAGGTGTGGAGGACAGAGGTCTCTGTGTGCTTATGTGTAATGCTGTAGGATTTGGGAATACACTTGCGCTGTCAGTAAGGGTTATTTTAATATGTACCACACCTGTAGAAAGATTATGTTAACTTGCTTGTCCAGAATTCATATGTCTATAAATAAGCCAAGACAGCAAGACTCATCTTCTGAGAATATTCGCATTCTATTACTACAATCATCTTGCAAATCTATGCTCATGGATACTTCCAAAAGCAGAGCAACTATAAATACATCATGTAATGACAATATTAATACTTAATACACCAGTCAATCTGACAGATTGCCTTTGCTCTGCAGATACATTGATGAGCATGCAGTGGTGGATGTGTGTATCAGAGATGAGAGGCAGCTTAAAACTAACATGTTGTGGTTATGATTAATAAAGCCCTAATACACAATCTTGCTATGTTGGTTTCATTTCATACGTTGATTTTTCCCCATTTGCTAGGAAGGAAAATACTAGCAAAAATATTGATTCCATTTTATTTTTTCCTCTCAAACACTCTGCTTCTTTCTTTTCCCTTTCGTCAGCCAACCTGCTTTGTTTTATTTTCAAAGTCTCTTTGGACACCAATATCTTGGCACCATGATTATGTGGTCATTTGTCCAGCTGACAAATGTAACTTTGCCATCCTAACTTTGCTGAACCTCTTAAATTGAGCTCTTTTAAGATTCCCTTTTAAAGTGCCCATCAGTGTTATGTTTTGAGGGAGATTGTTAACACATTTCTAGCAAAAATAAATCAGTTAGAGATATCAGGATTCAAGATAAGCAAGGAATAATGACCTTCCAAATGAATCTGTTAGAACTTATTGCTGGGGATGAGAAGAAAGAAGAGGGATTAACATAATCAAATTTTTCTTAGAAGAAAATATAGTCTTGATGACAGCTAGGGAGATTAGATAGTCACACCCCTCCTGACTTTTATGGAAATGTTTAAATTAGAATTCTTCCTCAAATTCTTTGCATCATAGCCATAAAATGCTAAGACTGGACGATGGATGATTGCAGTTAGACCCATCAAATACTGAATTGCAGAAGAAAGAATCCATTTTTATTTTGAAATCTGTCTAGCACATGGCAATGTTGCCAGGTTGGAAGGAGATCATTATGGCAAAAGTTGACTCTGGGCAGGACACACAAGAGTCACCTTCATTCATCTTTTGCCTTCCCGGGCTTAAAAAAAACCTACCTAAATATCAGGGGTGAAATGCTACCGGTTCGAACCGGTTGGCTGAAACCGGTAGTAAAAAAAATGCTACTGGTTAGGGCAAACCAGTATTTCTGACGATCAGCTATGACATGTGATTTATATTAGCTAGAATTATTGGATTTCCTGCTTTCTAGCTAATTTAAATTGCGTACCACAGCTGATCATCGTAAATCGAAAGCCCTGCACATGTGTGGAGGTGGCACGTGCATGCTCACATTTGTGAACTGGTAGCAAAGATAAATTGATTTCACCCCTGCTAAATATGCTTTGGATTTCGAACTTCTATTAAGGTGATTTCCAGGATTATTGAAAGATATAACTGACTGATACATTCCAACAAGTCATATCCACGGTTTCCTCAGGATAGAAAAGTTCACCATCAATTTGTTCAGGGGAATAAGAATCACCCCAAAAACTAAATTTTCAAAAGATGAACTTCATGAAGACAAGATGCCTACTCAGGGGTGGGTTCCTGCCAGTTTTAACCTCTTCTATAGAAGAGGCTCCACAAATCTACAGTGCCATTTAGAACTGGTTCCAGCTCCCCCTCCCCCATCCGCACATCATCAAGATGAAGAGTGGGAGGAGGAATTCTGGGAGTTGAAGTCCACAAGTCTTAAAGCTGTCAAGTTTGAACACCCCTGGTTTTTTCCCCCCTAAATGCTTAGGGGTGCAAGGGTCTTGTAACTTGACAGCTTTAAGACTTGCGTGCTTCAGATGCCAGAGTTTCTGAGCCAACATTTTGATTGCTAAGCAAGAGCGTTGTTAAGTGAGTTTCACCACATTTTACAAGTTGGCCACGCCCATCCAGTCACATGGCCAGCAAACCACTCCCATCCAGTCACATGGCCAGCAAGCCACTCCCACATATCAGGCCACACCCACTGAAGAGGTTTTAAAAATTTTTGAAACCCACCACTGGGCCTACTTAAAAAGAAATTGAAGAGAGAATCAAGAGGTTAAAACACTTGTATTGTCAGGGTTCCAGACAGTATCCAAAGATGGCTACCAAGCCTGACATGTATCTTATTTAAATCACGATAACAATCTCAATCAAAATGTATATCTTGGTCTTGCTGTGCTCAAGGCAGCTTTGAATGTCTCTTTAAAACAAGAATAGGGAGCTTGGGCTCCTTCAACTGTTGTTCAGTTTTAATCCTCTTTCCCTCTGACCATTGGAAGAGAATACATGTAGCTGAGCTAGGTTGTTTGCTTAACAAACATTATATTACCTGACTAGGTAATCTCATCATTGCATAGTTAGCAAAGCATATTGCGGAAAATATTAACAACTTCATTGGAAGCAAGAAATCGGAGGTGAAATGTTTACTGAAAGAAAACTGAAAAATCACAGCTAGACATTATTTGTATTAGTCTTTATAGCACAAAAGTGGTGGAGAGCTAGACGTGTTTGAATTGTCTGTTTCTGAGAAATAGTGGAAGAATTAAAAGGAACAGGGGTAATGAGATACAATGTTTAAAAATAAAATAAAACTGTTTTTAACTAAAGAGTTAAGTCTAAAAAATGTACAGAGAACACAATTGCTCATAATCTAATAAAATACTTTGATACTAAAAACTGGCTCTATATACACAAGGATTTTAAGGGGATCAATTTTTATAAAGAAATTCAGTCTGAAAGAGCTATTAAATTAAAGATCCATTAATCTACCATCTGTCCCAGGTACATCATTCAAAAGTATAATTAAAATTAAAATAATTAAATATATAAAAGAAAGCTTTGCTGAGGAAGCAACGGTGCCTTTGAATAACTTATGAATGAAAAGAGGCACGTACATAAAATAAATAATGGATGTAGTAACCAATGAAGTATACCAACAGGTAGATAATGTTTGCAGAAAAAAATGTGAATGGCAAAAGGAAGGTAGCCTCACGAGGAAAGCTAAAAGAAATAAACAAAAAAATGTCATTATAAAGAGTGGGGTAAAAGAAGGGGCAGATCTGCTGTTTGAATCAGTGATGGGATTCACAATTTTTTACTACCGGTTCTGTAGGCATGGCTTGGTGGGCATGGCAGGGGAAGGCTACTATAAATCTCTATTCCCTCCTCACTCCAGCGGAAGGTTACTGCAAAATCTCCATTTCCTCCTGATCAGCTGGGACTCAGAAAGCAGAGAATAGATGGGGGTGGGGCCAGTCAGAGGTGGTATTTACCGGTTTTCTGAACTACTCAAAATTTCCATTACTGGTTCTCAAGAACTGGTCAGAACCTGCTGAATACCACCTCTGGTTTGAATCATAAAACAAGCTGGTTGCAAGTGATTGGTGAGGGAAGAACTACTTATTGCTTCTTTTGCTTTCATCTCTTCTTTGATCTCTTTGGTCTCCAAAGAGGATCTGTGTTCAAATGGATTTCAGCACAACAATTGATTACTTGGAGGGATCAGCAATCTAAACTCTAAGTAAAGATATAGGGAGCACCAAGTTACTATGAACAATTTTAAGAATCAGGATTAAACCCATTAGAATAGAATAGAATTCCTTATTGGCCAAATGTGATTGGACACACAAGGAATTTGTCTTCGGTGCATATGCTCTAGTGTACATAAAGAAAAATAAAATACATTCATCAAGAATCATAAGATACAACACTTAGTGATAGTCATAGGTTACTAATAAGCAATGAAATCATACTAGGAAACAAATAAAACAATATAAATCATAAAGATACAAGCAACATGTTATAGTCATAACTGGGAAGAGATAGGTACTAGGAAGAATGAGTAGAATAATAGTAATACAGTCTTAGTAAATAATTTGACAGTGTTGTAGGAATTAGTTGTTTAGCAGAGTGATGGCATTCAGGAAAAAAACTAGATTTTTTTCCCTGAATGTCATCATTAAAAAAAAATAGATTTAGGCATCTTGAAAAAGTTTATAACCTTGGATATGACCTTGGAGCCCCTTTCTGTGATTTTTTTTTTGAGAAAATATGGAAGACAGCCAAAGTGCTAGAAGACTAAACAGAAGACAGGTATGTTTCCTATCATTTTTAAAAAAACTGGGAAAACACCTAGTAATTGCAGGCCAGCTGGAGTAGTATCGATGCAAGGCAAATTTACATTTACAGCTGTGAGTTTCCCAGAAATTTATTTGTGGTTCCTGTTTTCAATAGTTGTTGAACTAGAGCAAGACCGAACAATGCATGGCCCTTCAGATGTTACTGAATCGTATCTCCCATAATCCCTCACAATTGACCAAGTTGACTAGAGCGGTTGAAAACTGAAGGGCACAAACATCTGATAGACGATGTATTGTTCATGCAAGAACAAGAAAGGCTTTTGATCTGTCCCAGCTGAGCTGTTTTTATTTTATGTTTCCTCTGATCTTCACAAGTATCTGCTTGTAGTTCTTTGTCTCAAAGCACCATCATATGCACACGTGCCTGGGAGTAAATTTCCCCTCAACTTGCTAGGTTCGCTTTAGTTGTCATTCTGCTCAGAAAGCTCCTGCCAGTGCAGGAAATTTTTAGCTCATTCCTGTTCCCTAATTCTCCAGTGTTCAGGGGAGACCCCTAATCCTCTCTTTCAATTTTTGAGATTCTGGCAGGGAGGACTGCAATAGGCAAAGAGAAGTAAGAAAGATTTCCTTTTTTGGCAAAGATCTCAAGTTGGGTTTGATAGGATTTGGTTCTAGGTACAGACGCATAGCACCCACTAAGCACAAGTTTAACAAATGAGATCAAGAGACTTCCATGCAAAAGGAAGAAAGAAAACCAGATCCCTAAGGAATTGGAGGGGAGGACACAGGTCTCCAATTTTCAGTTAATGAACTGCATTGATTTTTAATCTCATCTATATCTAAACTCTGATC
This sequence comes from Thamnophis elegans, assembly GCF_009769535.1. NCBI lineage: Eukaryota > Metazoa > Chordata > Lepidosauria > Squamata > Natricidae > Thamnophis > Thamnophis elegans. Next base: position 60,884,705 of record NC_045544.1, read on the forward strand.
AAATCATAAGTATTCATTGAAGATGACTTTTGCTGATTCAATTAGCTTTATGCGCAAGTGTTGTCATCCGCAAACAGACTTGAGGGCTCTGCATGCATACTGCAAATTAACGGATACTCCAAATAACTTGTGGGGCGATGCAGATGCTTTGGATCTGGGACTCAAAATGTTTCTGTGGCTGCAACAACATCTGTACTGATTGCACGGGCAGCACAAGCAACCACAGTGTGAATGCTGACAGCATGCAAGCCTCGGAGGATTTGTAAAAGAAGCCCGGTTATTTTATTTTATTTTTTGCATCTGGAGCTCTGGCCAGCAATCCGAACCAGATGGAATTGTTTGGGATACAAGCCTACCTCTAGAGCACATGGGATGAAGGCAGATGTGAAATTGTTAATATTTCACCATCTCTGTTCCTTGCACAACAGAGGGAGGAAAGGTTCATCTTAGTGCAAGCTTCAGTACTAGCTAATTTGCTTCTGCTAAAGCTGGGGTGGAAATGGGGGAACAGAAATCAGAGAAGTAATATTATTCTGAAGGATAATAGCTGTTTCTTCCTAGCAGTCAGAAGAATATCCAACCAAGCCATAGGTTTATCTATGCATGCATTTCCCTTGTTTTATAATCTTGACCTTGATAGATTTCAGAATCTCTTAATTTAATGGACCCCATTTCCACAGGGAATGGAGAGTCTAGAATTCTCCTAAATATATTCAGAGAAGTCCACATGGCTGGTCTTTATGAGTTTTCCACCTAGAATGAGTCCTGAAAGCAAATAATGTGGACCCTGGCAATCTGCTCTGAGGATCAGTGGATATTTGAATTTCTCCCACTCAGTGGGAGACAGAGGGTGGGAGAAAGGGAGAGAGGGAGAAAGGGAGTCATCTGTCTCTGGAGTTCACGGCCAAATTCACTTCTGCAGACTTGACACCCTCCCTCCAACTTCTCCCTTATCAATTTATAAATCACTGTACTTCTGAAAATCCACTTCCTTATTTTAGTGAGCTGGGGCAAAGGGGATTTCAGGCACTCTCCCCACCCAAACATCATCAGGTACTACACCCATTTAATCCAGCATTTTATACAGAGAGGTGTGCTATGCAAGTTATTCCTAAGAAGTTGATTAGATTATCTCATTTGTTTGTTTGTTTTTAGTTATTGCATTAAGAGTGATCCATCATTCATTGTAGATCTTATTTTCCCCAGCCATTTCAGTCTTCTTGTATTGCTTGTTGATCTTATTCAAAAAAATGAGGATTATAAATTAAGGGAATAAGTGCATTGTTAAAATACTGATTATGCTGTAGGAAAAGAAAGAGATGATACTTAGGCACCCAACTTCCCTAAATTTCTATAAACACAAAGTATTTTGGCAGGCCTGATTTGTTGTTGTTAGTTGTGAAGTCGTGTCCGACCCATTGCGACCCCATGAATAACATTCCTCTAGGCCTTCCTGTCCTCTACCATCCTCTGGAGTCCATTTAAGCTCACGCCTACTGCTTCGGTGACTCCATCCAGCCACCTCATTCTCTGTCATCCCCTTCTTCTTTTGCCCTCAATCTTTCCAAGCATTAGGCTCTTCTCCAATGAGTCCTTCCTTTCATTAGGTGGCCAAAGTATTTGAGTTTCATCTTCAAGATCTGGCCTTCTAAAGAGCAGTGAGGGTTGATCTCCTCTAGGACTGACTGGTTTGATCACCTTGCAGGCCAAGGGACTCACAGGAGTCTTTTCCAGCACCATAGTTCAAAGACCTCAATTCTTTGACCTTCCTTATGGTCCAACCTTCACAGCCATACATTGCAACTGGGAAAACCATCGCCTTGACCATACACCCTTTTGTTGGCAGGGTCATGTCTCTGCTTTTTAGTATGCTGTCTAGATTTACCATAGCTTTCCTGTCCAGGAGCAAGTGTCTCTTAATTTCTTGATAATTGCCATCTATTGGAGAACAGGCTACACCAATTTGTTTGTCAATTTTGATAGTTTGAAGATGTGCAGACTTCAATTCCCAAAATTCCCTAGATGGCAGGGGAATTCTGGGAGTTGAAATCTGCTTATCTTTAAGCTGCCACGGTTGAGAAACACCGGAGTAGACTGTAAATGTTTCTTACTACAGCTCCCCATGTAAGCCATTCCGGTAATACAACCTTCTAAAAAAGCGCTCATAAACTTTGTCCTAGACATCTCGTCCTCCTTATAAATCGTATTCCCATTCCACTGTCATGCCCCTGCTAGAGAAAAAAAAAGCTGCAGTCAGACATTTGGCTGGCCTACTGAAGGAGAGCCAGATTGCTCAGCTATGTCCGGAGATTTAACATTGTTAGCAGAAGGAGATAGACTCATTATCGGAGTGTGCTAATTTTAGAAGGTGACTTGTCAATGTCACACAGCAAGTCCAAGAAATCAGCTTGAACAGAACTGTGCGGCATTTTATCTCTCCAGCCTGACAATAGGATTGCATAGTGGCTGTTGGGCTCTTTGCTGAGCATATGGAACCTGAGCATTTGCTGGCAGGTTGCCATGCATCGAAAAGTTAAATTGGGATGGGTGTTGCCATAAAGTCTTCGAGCTTGTGGGAGAAGCACAAACTTTTCTTACTTTTCTTTCTTTCTTTCTTTCTTTCTTTCTTTCTTTCTTTTTTTCTTTCTTTCTTTCTTTCTTTCTTTCTTTCTTTCCTTTTTCCTTCCTTCCTCCTCTCTCTCTCCCCCTCGCTGTCTCTCTGCCTTTTTTCCTAAGAGAGCCTTTCTAATGGGATAAGCTCGCCAATGTATATTGTTGTTATTTTTTCAAGGTCCAACACATTTGTTTTACAGTTTTAATCAACTTGGGTGGTCAGTTTATTCATTAGACAGATTTCCTTCTCCTCCTTTCCATCTGCAGGCCACAGTGCATTTTAATTCTGCATTGCATAAGAAATATTTCTGATAAAAATTAATCCTTTCAATATGTAGCCAGAGATATAGTCTCATTGGACATTTCCACTAGGATTGTAATTACTCCTTGCACCATAAATTCTTAAATCTCTTCAATGCCCTACTTAAAATAAAAATGAAATAGTTCTTAGCATGTTGAGGGCTGATTATCATTTATCTTCCCTGGCCTCACAAGTTATCAACCCATTGATGGTACCCTACATATCCTTTCTATTTTTCTCAAAGTTACACCAGCTAGAATTTTAACAACTCGGATGTGCAACAGGTCATTCTTATTTACTTAGGTATTGTGCTTTGTAAAAAGAAGTGCAAAAGTTTTGCAAAGACCATTACTGAGTTTTTATTCTTTCTAAAATATCATAATTTTAATTTTTCAATTAGTCCATATGCCCATTAAGTGAGCAATTTCTTTAATTCACTGCCAATCTTTGGTTAAGGAGACTGATTTGGTAAGTTGTAATTATATCTGAAAGCTGAAAAACTGATCATATATGTGTTACGAAATTCTTCCCGTCCAATTCTGATGGCATTTTCCACGCCTAATATGCCTTTCCCCCCTCATAGAAAAAAAGAAAAGAAAAAATAATAAAAGAATAGTTCTGCACTTTCTTCAGAAAATAATTAATTTAGCACCATCCATACTTTGATACGGTCAGATGACCGAATCAATAAAGTTTCTATTCTACTCACTATCCATACAATACTTCTGAATTCTCTTTCTGGCTCATGTTTGGTTTCTAATATGCTTAAAGATTTATGAAAAGATTTGTTCCATGCTATTTTAAAGCACAGTGGATCTACTGGGACATACTTTTTTTTGCCAGGTTTGTTATGTCCTTAGCTTGACTTCCTGTCTTCTTTCCAAAACCAAAGGCTTCATCAAAAGTTAACACTGCTGGGTTTAATAATCAGAACCTGAATTGATGTTTGTTTGTCTAGATGTTGGTATTTGAACTATGAACTAAAGGGCCACCATCGATAAGCTGTTGGACAGCATTACTTGGTTTGTTGTGTGGATGCTTGGGTGATTTAGGGGTGGGAAACCTTTGGTGGGTGGGGGGTGTTTGGGGATGTCATGTGTGTTGGGCCTGGTCTCTGGGTGTTATGTGAATTTCATTGTAAGGGTATACTGTGTATATATGTACAATGACAATAAAGTAAATTAAATTAAATTTAGGCCCATGTGAATTAAAAGGCTTCTCAGCAGAACTTGGGAAATGGAGAAATGATTGGGGCCAGATGTGGGTTGTTCAAGGTGGCATCATTATTGAGGCTTAAATGTCAGACTGGCATAAAATCTCATGACACTGTAGATTTGTACTCCAAAGGCATTGTGAAAAGTTGGCCTGAGCAGGAAAAATGCTTTACAAAGCTTGTTCCTATTTATTCTTTTGCTTTTTGAATCTAACTGCAGCACAAATGATCTGACAAAAATCTCATTTTCCATATTGTGTCCTTATGACATTGCTTTCACTTGATCCCTAGCCCATATCTAAGGAAGACTTAAGGCAGCCTTAACTTTGCTAAGTATTGTTTCCTCATCATCCTGATCAGTGGTGGGATTCAATTTTTTTTTACTACCGGTTCTGTGGACGTGGCTTGATGGGCATGGCTTGGTAGGCATGACTTGATAGGCATGGCTTGGCGGCAAGGCAGAGGAAGGATACTGTAAAATCTCCATTCCCAATCCACTCCAGAGGAAGGTTACTGCAAAATCTCTATTTCCTCCCAATTTGCTGGGACTCCGGAGGCAGATAATAGATGGGGCGGGGCCAGAACTGGTCTGAATCTACTGAATACCACCTCTGATCCTGATGCTGGATTTGCCAGGAGTATGATTTCATGAATTCTATCAACTGCTCTGATGATAATTCATCTAAGCTATAAGATCAGCCTGATAAATATTGCTCCCTTTAGGCTGGTGCAGACATGTCCCCATAGTCAATGGGCCCTGTCTTCCAAGGCTTTCTGCATTGTGTGGTGAGGCTTACAAATCAGATTTGTCTTTGTCTGATCTGAAACCTAAGAATTTCAGCTCAGACAATTAGTGTAATGGCAGCTGTGTGTGATTTCAGGAATGGTTGCATAGTGAAGTGCTGCTTCATAGTACATGCCAATTAATTGCTATTTGGGTTACAGAGTCTTCTGGAATAAAAATAAAACCGAGCCTAAAAGACATGTGTCTCGCAAAACAGAACAAGTTTTGACAGATGGCTAAACTTACTGGTCTAGCCGTTTGTCAAAATTCATCGCCTTTCCTGTCCAGGTTAAAGAGAATGATGTTTTTCTGATGGCTGGAAATGTTTGGGAAAGGGAAGAGAAACAAAGCTGTATGAATCTGATATGAATTCAGCAATTCTTGTCTTAATATGCTGAAAATAAAGACAGTTGCATTTGCTGACAACACACCTATGTCAAATAATGATTGCAGGTGACAATTGCAGGAAAGTTAAATAACCACCAGAAAGGGCCTATGGATTCAATTGGATTTAGTTCAATACTGCTTGGGAAATGTTAATGAATAGAACAGGGATCCCTCTCAGGAAACAGAAAAAACGGTGACAGCCGGGGAAAGATATGGGATAGAGAAGTGGAGTTGAAAGCATATTCCCATCTTTATTTTTTATGCTGTGAGGTGGTTAGATATGAAATCCTGCACTGGACTGAATTTCTCTGTTCACAAGTGCTGGAAGTTATTGAGTAACAAGAGTTTCCCAGATCAAAGCAGTCTTACACAAGGCATCCTTCTCATGTACATGTTTATTGCTTGAAAGGAGCCTTTCTGCAGATAAAGGAAAACTAAGATTGCACTGCTGGACCCTCCAATATCTTCATTTTAAATGGAAAAAAATTCTGCTTTGAAAAGGTGCGTATCGCATCTTTAGCAGAGGTGTACATGAAACAGAAACTGTTATTTTGATATTGAGCAAGCACAAAACATCCCAGAATTTCTGCTCAACTAGTCCAGATGAACCATGGATCAGCAGAAAGAGCCAAATCAAAATCCACAAGGATCTCAGAGTGGTTTTACAAAGCCACTTACCCGCTCTGTCCCCATCTTCCCTCAGCAGCTCTCAGCATGGCATACTGTCACCATTCTCAGATAAACAAGATGGGAAACCCCACCAGATGAGCTAATTCTATTTTATTGTAAGCAGAGATGGTATTCAGCCGGTTCTCTCCAGTTCAGGTGTCAGGCCTGCAGCCATGTTTTCATTTGGATCTTTGGCTTGTCACACTTTCTATTATTCTACTATGCATTTTCTATTGAGAAAATGGGAGGGGGGATTGTAAGGAGTTAGATGATATGTAGCCATAACAAAATTCTTCCTAGAAAGCCAAGGTCATCCTTTGTCTTTGCACCTCTGCACCTGATAGGAGCTGGATGGGTGGAACTGCCAGCATGGCAGTGGAAGATTGGACCATGTGATGGACTTGTGGATGTGGGGGCAAGATCTTGAACTTTCAACTGGGTGGGGAAAACTGGGAATCTTTCAGATTTGAGTTTTTCCAGATGTGCCAACATGGCTCTCTTAATAAATTGGAACTTTGGGGAATGCTTTACCTCAGACTCTGATTTAATTTTGGATGCTATTTGGAACCCTGACAGTGGGAGGCTCTGTCCCCCTGCCCCAACATAAAGCATGAGCACTATGCATGTGTAGAAGGCTGTGCACATGCGCACATGCAGATGTGACACATGAGAATGATGAGCACACCCGCTATCACATTTGCAAACAAGTAAGGAAGGTAAGTGAATCCCACACTGATTGTAAGGCTATGGTAATAGAACCTTACCGATCTGAAACTACAAATCTCCTGCCATCTCCTACTCCTGCCTGAGAAGCTAAGGAAGTCCTTCTGAGTCTCTTTCTCCACCCATTATATAGCTTTGGGCTATGCCCTCTCTTACCTAAGCATTCCCTAGGCAGCATTTCTTTGCCCTGTCTCTCAAGGATTTTCTCCCACACCATTACATCACCTTCCCTTTTAAACCTATCTTACCAGTCTGCTCATCTTCCCAGGCTTGCCTGCACTCTTCCTTCCCTCCTGCCAATGTCCCAGAATGATCTCCCCAAAAGTGCTTTTTTGAGAAGCAACTGAACTTTCTGGTTTTTATTTGAAGACATTTCACTTCTCATCCAAGAACCTTCTTCAGTTCTTCAGATGAGAAGTGAAACGTCTTCAAAGAAAAACCAGAAAGTCCAGTTGCCTCTTGAAAAAGCACCTTTGGGACAACCATGACCTGGATGACTGAGAATCTCCATAGACATCCCATAATGATATGATTCTAAGGTGACCAAATTTTCAGATTGGTAAAGAGGGACACCATTGACTGGGGGGGGGGGCTTGATTAAAAAAATTATATTTTGTCAAACATGACCCCAGGACACTGAAACCATCATAAATATGAATCTGTTGCCAAACATCAAAATTTTGATCATGTGACCATGAAGATGCTGCAACAGTCGCTAAGTGTGAAAATGGTCGCTAAGTGTGAAAAATGGTCATCAGTCACTTTTTTCAATGCCATTATAACTTTGGTCACTAAATGAACTGTTTGAAAGTTAAGGCTAGCTTGCATTATAATGCCTTATGCTAGCTTACATTTTCAAGAGAGAGAAGCTAAACTCCTTGTTAGAATTGAAATAGAAATGAATAGAGTAGAGTAAAGTAGAATAGAATAGTTTATTAGCCAAGTGTGATTGGACACACAAGGAATTTGTCTTTGGTGAATATGCTCTCAGTGTACATGAAGAAAAATAAAATAGTAGGATAGTGGGATCCTTGCTGCACCAAGCTCAGAAAGCAGCAATCCCTAGAAGAAAGAGGGGTAGAGAGGGTGGGAGAGAGGATTGGAGGGAGGGTGAGAAGGAAGGGAGGGAGTGGACTGGGAGAGAGGAGTGGTAGAGGGGGAGGGGAAGTAGGGTAGAGGGGAATGATGGAGGGAAGATGGAAAGTTGGAGGGGGGTGAAAGAAAGAGGTGTATGGAGGGTCGAAGAAGTATATGGGGTTTCTGTTTTGGGGGGTATTGTCGACAAGAGGAATTGCTGTGTTTATTGTTTAATGTTGTATGGCCCCGGTTATGCACAGTATATATGTGACTGTATGAAAATGAAAAATGGAAAATAAAAACACATTTTACAAAAATGAAAGAGGAGGAGGGGTGGGGGATCCTTGCTGCACCAAGCTCAGAAAGCAGTGATCCCATTCTCCCCCCCACCTCCTCTTTCTGAAAAAGAAGGTGGGGTGGGGGATCCTTGCTCACCAAGCTCAAAAAGCAGCAATCCCACTATCTCCCCCACCTCCTCTTTCTCCCTCTTGTTCTCTTTTTGGGGGGGAAGGAGGAGAAAGGACAAAAAGGAGAAAGAAGGAGAAATGGCTGCAGGGAGAGTGGCGCCCGAGAGAACCAAGGAAAAAAAGAAGAAAAACCTTCCAACGGCTGAGCCGCTTGGCCCGGGACCGAGCCTCCTCCTCGCCATGCTGCCGCCACCAGAAAGCCGTCACTCTCCCTGCAGAAAAACGGCGTGCGTCGGTATGCACACGCACAGCTTTGCCCCTCGTCAGGCACTGCGAGCGAGCCGAGCAGAGAGAGAGAAACCACTGCCCTGTAAAGGCCACATTGGGAACGACACTTCAGAGAATTAAAAACTTTTTTTTTAATGGCGTCCTTTTCAAAATTGTTTTCTTTCTTTTGGAAAATTGGGACTTTTCTAACACGCTGTGGGACACGGGACAAATTATTAAAAATCATGACTGTCCTGCCAAAAGCGGGACGTCTGGTCACCTTATACGATTCATATCTTTTTAAACCACCCAGAATCACCTAGGTGAGATGGACAGTTAGAAATTGTGTTAAAAAAATAAATACAATAAATATCTGCCAACCTCCAACTTTAAAGTGAAACCTTTTCCTGGAGCTCCTGTCTCCTCTCAGTCACTGCATACTCAGCTTCTCCAACCTGTCCTCCCCCCCCCCGCCTTAATGAATTTTGATCAGAATTTTAGAACAAAAGAGGCAAATAACCTTGGGAATGAACCATCTGGAAAAGTTATGTACGAGAGAATGACAGAGAGAGAATGAAAATTAACATCAGGTTATACATGCCTGGGTATATTTTCATTACTGAAGTAATGACAGTTTTCCTGAGCAGAATCCAATACACGCACAGTTGGTTTCTTTTTAAAATCACATTGGTTTGAAAGTTTTCATCCCGACAAGTGAAACCCAGCAAATCAAAAGTGATTCATCCTTAAAAAACAATGATTGATTCAAGCTAAACAATACCTTTTGATTTACTATAAAGGAAAAGATTGCAGGAAAAGGATTGGCTGGAAATCAAGGCAACACTAATGTTCCCTTATGAGTTTCATTACAATTGTATTAATTCTGTATTTTAGGTTTTTATATTTTTTTAAAAAAATATCTGTGTGTAAGAGAATTTCATGCCTGAAAATGATGGACAGTTTGCGGAGCTAAAACTTAATTCACTATTTTTTTAAAAAACAGGTATATATATATATATATATATATATATATATATATATATATATATATATATATATATATATATATATATATATAATTTGTGTGTGTGTGTGTGTGTGTAGGTCTCTAGTTATTCGGGTTTTCTCCCGCGTAAAATTGGAGATGTCTTGGCGACGTTTCGACGAAGTCTCATTCGTCATCTTCAGGCTACTTCAGGCTTGGTGCTTCCAGGAGCAATGTGAGATCTTGGCTGTTTCTTCCTTTTAACTGCCAGTGGGGTTTTGAACTGATTGGGTAGGAGCTTGGCTGTGTCCTGATTGGGTGGAGGTGTGTCCTGATTGGGTGGAGGTGTGTTCTGATTGTTTGGGAGTTTGTGTTTCATCCTCGGTCGTGCCTCCTCATCAGTTTGTGTTTTTGTCTGTTTTCTTTGTGGATGTTTGGTGGTGATATTCTGTGTGGCTCTTGTGAGTGTGGGCCTGGTGTCATTCATCATGTTCGGGACTCGTTTATCAATAAGGGCAGGCTTCCAAATGGCTGGCAGGCGGGAGATACATACCTGATGAGGAGGCACGACTGAGGACCAGAAGCCAGACTGCAAATGCACAATTAGCCTCTTTAAACTCCTCCTATCCTTACATGAAACACAAACTGAGCCCTATGAAGCGGTATATAAGTCTAACTGCTATTGCTATCTATCTATCTATCTATCTATCTATCTATCTATCTATCTATCTATCTATCTATCTATCTCTCTCTATATATATATATATAGAGAGAGAGTCACAATTGGGGCTTACCAGGGGTTGTGACTCTAAATATATACCTTCTTCCCTGGCTTCGCTGATAACGGATAAGAGCCTGTGGCCTAATGGCTAAGATGTCTGCCTAGTATGTAACATAGCCCAGGTTCAAATCCCAGTAAGGGTATGGCTAGCTGATGAGAGCTAAATAGCTTGAAATAGATCTATACTAGTCTCCCTTTATTTATTTATCAGCACAAATACAGCACAGGCAACAGTAAAAATATTGGGTTTCTGTCTGGATGGTCTCTTGTGATGAGCCGGTAGACAGAGAATGGAAGCAGTAAGCTTCCTCCCATATTTGGGCATACCAGGGGTTGTGACACTAATTACATATATGCTTTGGGCTTAAAGCATGGTTGGAGCTGCCATCTTTCTATAAATTTTCTATAAATCTTGGTGTGTGTGTGTGTGTGGAGTGCTGGCTTTGTTTCAGTAAGTGGAATGATTTTGTGTGGTTGTATCATAATTGGTAGATTGGTGCTGATTGGTGCTGGCTGTGTGTCCGTTGTTGTTTCATGTTTTAATGGCCTGGGTGGTGGGTGGGGCTCATTTGTTGACTAGGGCTGGTTTCCATGTCTGGTAGGTGGGGGGGGTATCGTCATGTTTATTCATGTTGTGGGGGTGTTTCTCTATTTCAATAGCTTCCATAATTATTCTCTTATTGAAGTGTTCAGTTTTGGAGATTAACCTAGTTCCTTCAAAATTAATTTCATGTCCTGTAGCTTTAAGGTGCTGGAAAAGGGAGGAAGTTTTTTCTTTTTTTTCTTACTGCATTCTTGTGTTCTGCAAGGCATACATTTTTTTCTCCTGTTTTTTTGTCCTATGTATGTTGCAGGGCAGATTTTGCATGGTATTTCATAGACTCCTTGGTTTTCTAGCTGGATTTTGTCTTTGGGGTTTCTTAAGATGTTGGCTATTTTTGGGTCAGTGTTGAAGGCTGTCTTGATAATGTGTTTGTGGAGAATTTTGCTGATTTTATCTGTGGTGCCTTTGATGTAAGGGAGGAAGGCGATGCCGTTGACCTGTTCTGTGTCTCGGTTTTTTGGGGGGAGTCTCCCTTTGGATCAGGATGGTAATTGTTTACCACCTTGGCTCTCCGGAGCCAAGGTGGCGCAGTGGTTAAATGCAGCACTGCAGGCTACTGCTAGATCAGCAGGTCAGCGGTTCAAATCTCACCGGCTCAGGGTTGACTCAGCCTTCCATCCTTCCGAGGTGGGTAAAATGAGGACCCAGATTGTTGGGGGCAATATGCTGACTCTCTGTAAACTGCTTAGAGAGGCCTGAAAGGCCTATGAAGCGGTATATAAGTCTACTGCTATTGCTATTGCTATTGTTTTTCTTTGGAATCCATTGGAGATTAATACGTTTGTGAGAGTGTGTAATTCACAACTCTCACAAAGAGCCCCACCCACTACCCACGCCATTACAACACGAAACAACAACAGACATACAGCCAGAACCAATCAGCACCAATCAAAAGCCTTGCCACATTTTTCGCATGGGCAAAAATATAAGCTTCTGGACAACCTCCCCTGTCCAGCCAGGCAGAGCACTGCTCACTAACATAGCGGTATCCTGAAGGTGCCAAGCTGCAGGAGCAGGGGCGGGGAGAAAGGCACTTACATTGCTTGCCGCCTTCAGGATACCACTAGGTTGGGAAGTGGCATTCTGCCTGGCCAGAGGGGGGAGTTGCCCAGCTTTCCTTGGAGCCGCCACCGCCATTGCGCTCCGAGCATAATGTCTTCTCCAGTTCCAAACTCCCAAACTCGGCTGCCAAGTATTCCAGCAGTGGCTGCTCTAGGAGTGTGCTCTATGGTTGTGGGCTGGTTGCTGGAAGACTCAGCCAGCCCACAACCATAGAACACACTCCTAGAGCGGCCACTGCTGGAAGACTTGGCAGCCGAGTTTGGGAGTTTGGAACTGGAGAAGTCGTTATGCTTGGAGCACGGCAGGAGTGGCTGCAGGGAGAGCTGGGTCCAGACATGTTGAGGCTAGGAGGCATGCCTGCTGGTGGCGGAACAGGTGCTTGTGCAACCCCCTTTTCCAGCCCAACAGAGCTCCATGCACTGATCTAGGGGGTATCCCTAATGTGCCAAGCTGGGGAGCAGGCAGAGCACCACATGGCTTGGCACCTTAGGAATACTCCCTAGGTCAGTGAATGGCACTCTGCCCGGGTGGAGAGGGGGTTTGCCAGGCGGTTGCTCATGAGCTTGGTTACCTCATTGCTGCTTCGCACCTGAGGCTATGCCCAGCTCTTCGGGAGCCAGTTCACAAGGGAGCAGCCACCCAGCACCCCCAAAACAATAAGCCTTCCCATATAATAAGCTCAAGGCCATATTTTGTAAGTAAAAAGAAAAGACCCTGTCATATTTTCGGAGAAACATGGTACACACACACGTACATACAGTACATACACACAGACACATACATACATACATACATGTGTGTGTATGTGTGTGTGTTCCAGCATAACTCTAGAACACCTTGAGTAATTTCAACCAAACTTGGTACACATATGACTTACTCTCCGGAAAAAAATACTGTGGGCGTAAGACACCCCTAACCCCTTGGGGTGTGCGTTCTGTTAAGATACAGCCTGTTGTGCCTTAAAATGGCTTCTACTGTACAGCACAGGAGAGTTGCCATGGTAACGGCTTCACAGTACTTAATAGATCAGTGAAGTTTTCTTTGACTAAATTGAGATTATAATTTAAAGAAGATAGGTTATATTTATCTGATTTGCAAAATGGGAAATGGAGTTATATTTTATCAAGTATGTAATGAAAATATTGTGGAATATTAGCCTTTGTAGGCTAGGCAGATAAGCTGTTTCCCCTGTGGTCACGGAAACTTTTGGGAGGAAGATATGGGAAGAAATGAGGTTTATTTTCAGGAAGATGGGTGAGCAACTTTTTGTTATATAAATTTAATAAAATAGATAGATAGATAGATATATAGATAGATAGATAGATAGATAGATAGATAGATAGATAGATAGATAGATAAGTTTTTAATAACAAGACTAATGAATTCTAGCTCTCTGAAAAAACTCTACTCTGAAAATAGGTGGTGAAAAATTCTATTGGAAAGTTTAGACAGAAGGTAGAATTATGGATGTACAGCAATTATTATGTAAAAACTTTTTAAAGGATGTCTCCCAACTTCAAATTAAATTTGATCCTCCCATTTCACAGCAGTGGCAGTATTTTCAACGTCAGCATTAATATATCGATATGGACCAGACATCTTGGTCACTTCAAAGGCACCTGAGATGCTCTCTTATTTAATGGAATCCATGAGAGAAGTAAAATTAGTAATAGATCTCTATTGAGAGTTTAAGAATATTTTTAAACTGAATGTTTCTGGGATGTTGCACACATGAACTAAGAGCTGAAATCGGAGATAATACCTCAGATGATATCAATGGCTTCAAGTCCTTAATGTTATAGTGGTATCAAATAGATATGATATTTAAAGCTGATTCATCCCCAAATTGTATCGAGAGTATTGACTTCTGCAAATAATGTACTTAAAAGGAGGAATATTAGTTTCTCTTTCTCAGAGGTATAAAATATGTTTCTCCATGTACGCCATCTCTCTTATAGCCCCCAAAATTTGGGATGGTCTCTTTTGAACACCTTTCTACATCCAATATCCAACAACAGATTATGTTGTCTCTTATCTGTCTGTTCCCTTGATAGTTTCTATGTCTAGTCTTCCAATGTAATTCTCCACATCCCATTATATCACCTTCCCCTTCAGAATCTTCTTCCCTTCCTGAATTCATGGGAAGCTGATTGTGGACTGTAAGAACAAAATGCAGCTGTGTTTCTCCCCTCTTCTGCCAGTAACTCCCCGAGATCACACAAGGTGTCCTATAACTAACCTGCACCCATAGAAGTGATCACCACACTCTCTTTGATTTCCATTGTTCATCTCCATTGTTCATCCCCCTTAAGCACCCCTAAGATGCTTTCTGCCCCATAGAAGAACCCCTCTGCTAATGTTGGTCAATCCCAAACTCTTGTAAGGTTGGTAGTTGTCAAGATTGGGGCTTGTTAGGGCATGAGCCATGAAAGCGATATACCAATTGTGGTGCATGAACATTCATCATTGCCTCTCATCATCTCTCCATCTCTGAGTATCCTTTCCAGTGTATCCAGCATGGAACCCAATTCCCTCTGTGTCCAGAGTCTAGCACTGCTTCTACTTTGTACTCTTCTGCCTCATTTAGAGGGCTGCTGCCTTTGACACACAAGGTACAGTGGAATCCCTCTTTCATTAACAATGGATGGAATGTAGGGTGAATCTTCATTCATGTAGGGTGACACTGTAATTGCTAGCAATTACAAATGGAATGTTATTAGGTTTATTTGCTTAATCAGCGGGAAAAGGCCAATATCTTTCAAGTCTAGTTTTGGAAAGCCTCAAAGAAGTCAGAAATTTTATAGATAGCCCCACCAAATGCACAATTCTATCTACCTCTTGTCTGTCTGCATCTGCAGATTTTTTTGTACATAGTTCTACCTTCTCCTTTAAGAAGTTTTTGGCAGCTTGCCTTCTATGGAGGAAATCTGAAGCATGAGGAATGGTGATTTCTTGCCTGGTTGTTGTGTCAGAATCATGGGTGGAATCTGTCAGTTGCTTGGAAGAGGGATATATTACTCAAGGAGTAGGCTGCATTTTGTAAGCAACTTCAGCAATGGGTAGAAGATCAATCCAGTTGTCTTGCTGGTATGAAATAAAGCATCTTAAATATTGCTTAAATATGGTTAAGCATCTCAGATTCTCCACTGGACTCTGGATGATGCAAGGAAGACAAATGAATGTTAATACTTAATAAATGCCGCAGGGTCCCTGTTAATAAATGAACTGGCTTCCTCTGAAATCACATGATTGAGCAATCCTCTATATCTAAAGACCTGGTCCAAAACCAGTAGAGCTGCTTCCTGGGCTGTCAGGAGGCCCTGCAAGGAATAAAATGAGCCAGTTTGATAAATAAATCCATTACAACTAGATTGGTAGTATAGCCCTGCACTGGGGGAAGATTGGTAATAAAATCTAGAGAAACAGTATCCCAGAGCTGTGATCTTTAGTGGCTGCAATAACCAAGCTGGCTTAGCAAGAATTGGTTTTCCTTGATCATAGACATAACAACAGGAAATATAATCTTTAATGTCTGCATTGTATATGTTGGGTTTTAAACATCTTCACCCTGCTGTTTTATTGTCATGAATCAACTGTAGTAACTGCTCCCTTAGGGGAAGATGAACATAGATGTCCATTGTACATAAGCTGTCTTCTTTAACTTTGAAAAACAAAGTGTTGGTCTTCCTGGAGATCATCTATCTGGGCCTTGATACATACATACATACATACATACATACATACATACATACATGCATACACACACACACACACACACACATAGTGCGACTGCTGTTCATAAACACACACACACACACACATTTTCATTAAAGATTTTTAAAAAGGAAGATAAAAGCTAATACAAACTAATGTAAAGTATGAAAAAGGAAGAAAAAGAAAAAGTTAAAAGTGTTAAAAGAGTTAAGGTTTATGTTTGTTCTATAGTCTCAATAGAAGAGCTTCCAAGATAACAGGGCGTGTGATCCGGTACTTGAAGACTTATTTATGTTCTATGTTGTGACTTAATTAAATGAGGTGAAATGTTTTGCAGAACATTAGAAGAAACTTCTTAATGGGAAGAATGAAGCCGATTACTATGCTTGGATAAGCTCTTAGACTGCTTCCAGGAAAGACTTATACCAATTACAACTCTTCTAGCTTTGGATTTATTGAACATGATTTGATTTGAATGGTTTTTGGACATCCCTGAATATTACAATGCTATTCCATCTTTTCTCCAATGCATATAGTTTTTGCAGATTGCAACAATCCAGATAGGTTAAGGTAGGGAACGGAAGGGTAGGGTGAGGTGGGGTGGGCTGGGCTGGGGTGGGGTGGGCTGGGGTGGAGTGGAGTAGAATAGAATAGAATAGAATAGCTTTATTTGGCCAAGTGTGATTAGAAACAAGGAATTTGTTTCCGGTGTACAACTTCAGTGTACTCTTGGTGTACACGCGAAAGAACGAAATAATAATAATCATATTAATGATACCAAGAAGAAGGGGTAGTAGAGAAGATGAAAAGGATAACAACAACAACAACAACATCAAATGAAACATCAAAATGGACTTTGGACTTGAAAAATGTGCTATATTATCCATGCAATGAGGAAAAATGGAAAAAAAACAGAAAGAATAGAACTGGGAAATGGAAATATAATGAAAACATTAGCAAAGGATGATGGTTACAAGTACCTAGGCATATTGGAAACAGATAACATCATGAATGGAAAAGTCAATGAGTCAACACAAAAGGAATACATCAGGAGAGTCCAAAAAATATTAAAATCAAAGCTGAATGCTGGAAACATAATTAAAGCCATTAATATATGGGCAGTTGCAGTGACATGCTACACAGCTGGAATCATCAACTGGACTCTGGCTGAACTGGAAAACCTGAACTGGAAAGTACACACACTTTTGAATATGTACCATGCTTTACATCCACGAAGTAACATCGCCAGGTTGTACTTGCCAAGAAAAATAGGGGGCAGAGGGCTATTGCAAATCCATCAAACTGTAGAAGAAGAAAAATGAAGTTTCAATGATTATGTGAACCAAAGTATAGAAAAATTGCTGCAGGCTGTGAAAATGGAAAACAGCATAAAAACAACAGATACAAAGGCAGAATATAAGGAAAAACAGCTGAATGACAGATTAAATATATGGAAAACCAAAGCTTTGCAAGGACAGCACTTGAAAAACATTGAAGAAAAATGTGTTGACAGCTTGACATGGACATGGCTTAAGATGGGAACTATCAAGAAAGAAACAGAAGGTTTAATACTGGCTGCTCAAGAACAAGCACTACAAACTAATGCCATGAAAGCGAAGATACAAAAATCCACTGACAACCCAAACTACCGACTTTGCAATAACAAAGTTGAAACTTTTTCACATTTAATATGTGAATGCAGCAAAATCACATAAACTGATTACCATCACCGAGTTGGTAAATTAATCCACTGGTCATTATGTAAAAATATGATTAACCTGTATCCAGAAAGTCATGGGAACATAAAGTGGAAAAAGTTATCGAAAATGAGAAGGTGAAGATCTTGTGGGACTTTCAAATACAAACGGATTGTCATTTGGAGCACAGCATGCCAGATATCACAGTTGTAGAGGGCCGAAGTGTATAATTTATTGATATCGCTGTTCCTGGAGATGCCAGAGTCGAAGTAAAATAACTAAAAAAAAAAAAAAGAAATATCGCGACCTGGTCATCAAAACTACACGGCTATGGATGAAGCATGTAACAGTGATACCCATTGTCATCGGGGCACTTGGCACCATGTCCAAGAATTTTACAAGATACATCAACAAATTTCAGCTTCCTGCAATAACACCAACAAAACTGCAAAAAAACTACGCTACTCAACATCTTATATTTTAAGTAGGTGTTTGGTTAATACCTAGAAAATTGGCAGCAAACCGTATAAACCATTAGCACCAGTCACTAGTATTTGTAAAGCATTTTTGAATGTTCAGTTGGCTGAGATTCATGTTTAATGAATAAAGTAAATAATAATCATAATAATCATAATAATCATAATAATCATAATAATCATAATAATCATAATAATCATAATAATCATAATAATCATAATAATCATAATAATCACAACAATCACAACAATCACAACAATCACAACAATCATAACAATCATAACAATCATAACAATCATAACAATCACAATAATCATAATAATAATAATAATCATAATCATGGCCAACTTCTGGAAAAAATAAAAGATAAAGTGGACAGTGAACAAACTTGGTTATGGTTAACAACAGGTACATTAAAGAAAGAAACAGAGTCACTAATCCTGGCTGATTCCTGGACCGAAAAACCAGGAAACTAATGACAATGCATTACAGTTTACATCCACGTGGTGATACTGATAGACTGTACCTGCCCCGAAAATCAGGTGGCAGAGGATTATTACAAGTGAAGCAAACAGTTGAAGAAGAAAAACATGCACTGGCTGATTATTTAAAAGAAAGTCAAGAACATTTATTAATTGAAGTAAAGAACAAAAAACTACTGAAGGCCTAACAGACGAAACAAGAATACAGAAAACATGTGATAAAATCAAGAAGGGAGAGTTGGCAGAACAAAGCACTGCATGGCCAATTTCTGGAAAAAATAAAAGATAAAGTAGACAGTGAACAAACTTGGTTATGGTTAACAATAGGTACATTAAAGAAAGAAACAGAGTCACTAATCCTGGCTGCGCAAGAACAAGCTATCCGCACAAATGCCATTAAGGCCAAAATCGAAAAATCCTCTGATGATGCCAAATGCAGACTTTGCAAAGAAGCTGATGAAACTGTTGATCACATACTCAGCTGCTGTAAAAAAATCACGCAGACTGATTATAAATTGCGCACAATTCAGTAGCACAAATGATCCATTGGAATTTGTGCAAAAATTATAATATTAAAACAGCAACAAACTGGTGGGAACATCAGCCTGAAAAAGTCACCGAAAATTAGATGGTCAAGTTCTTGTGGGATTTTTGCATACAAACAGACAAAATACTGGTGCATAATACACTAGACATCACACTGGTTGAGAAAAATAAGGTCACAATCATAGATATCGCAATACCAGGTGATAGCAGGGTTGCTGAGAAGGAACATGAAAAAATCGCAAAATACCAGGACTTAAAAATTGAAATTCAACGACTATGGCACAAACCAGCAGTGGTAATTCCAGTGGTAATCGGCACACTGGGTGCTATTCCAAAAGCACTGGAATTACATTTAAAACAGTTAAAAATTGACAAAATCACCATCAGTTAAATGCAAAAAGCCGCACTGCTTGGATCTGCATGCATATTACGAAAATACGTTACGACGTCCTAGGCCCCTGGGTGGGGCCCGACTAGTAACCAATGCCAAATCCGGCGAAACAATTGGCCACTGTGATACAATTGTATAATAATAATAATAATAATGGTGGTGGTGGTTGTGGTGGTGGTGGTGGTGGTGGTGGTGGTGATGATGATGATGATGTACTTGGTTGATATCTAGGACGCTGGCAGCAAACCATATCAACCATTAGCACCAGTC
Source organism: Thamnophis elegans (assembly GCF_009769535.1). Classification (NCBI taxonomy): domain Eukaryota; kingdom Metazoa; phylum Chordata; class Lepidosauria; order Squamata; family Natricidae; genus Thamnophis; species Thamnophis elegans. Next base: position 60,904,155 of record NC_045544.1, read on the forward strand.
ACTGGTATTTGTAATACATTTTTTGAATGTTCAGTTGGCTGAGTTTCATGTTTAATGAATAAAGTATATAATAATAATACAGCCATATCATATGGCTAAATATACTTAGACATAAGACAGCCCTGTGGGAATTAGGTGTTCAGCAGAGTGATGACATGAGGGGAAAAAACTGTCTCTGTAAATGGGCTTCATAAGGATTGCATGGCAGTTTTAACATTCTAACCATTACCCACAATGCTTCATGCCATGTTGATCTCTGGTCTAATGGAAGAGAATTCAAATCTTTTTGATAACTTTGTCAGAATGGCTTGGGCTCTGTCATGTTATTTCACATCCTTCCCCCCGCCCCAAACTTACTTCTTAGACAGAGTTATCATTTTTGCTGAGAAAGATGAATAACCTTGTGTCACAAGACTTCCCAGACACTTAGATGAAATGTTTTTAGATATGCAGGCTAGAATATGGATGCTTAGTGGTATTTTTCCTCCTGTGATATGTTTTAAAAGAGACTCAAGCTGCCCAGTTATCCAGTCTTGGGAAAAAGGATAAAAAGCTCAGGAATTGGTCTGAGTTGCATTTTGTTTAAATGCCAGCATATTTTTTTTAAAAAATATTAGAAATAGTTTTTTGGAATCATGTGCATGAATAATTCTCAGAATGGGTCCTTAAAATATTCTTCCCTGTAAATTGCTTGTCCTCTTACCTCTAAATCAATGGCAAGTCCACCTTATCACACCATGCACAGCAGTTGTCATTTTCAGCATTGTGCACCCAATCAATGGATTGTGTGAAATTGCACTTTCACGCGCTGTTGCACCAAACACATTGCTGGCGGGGGCTACAGTTTAGTAGCATTGCAGAACTCTTGGCGGGCAGAGTCCCCAGTTGAAGGACGTTGGGCCTCAGGATAGATAAATCAGTAAAACTCAAGCCTATAGATTTGTTCATTTATTCTAAAAAAAATTCTCCATTTCTGCATCAGTCTGGAATTTCCTACCTCTAAAAGTCCATACAAAGGTATAACAGCCTGAAAAAAATAATGCAGATTTTTCTTTTCTTTCTTTGTTCTGGTTGTTTAGTACAAAATAGAAAGCTACAAATGAATCCATGTACCGTATATACTCGAGTATAGGCCGACCCGAATATAAGCCGAGGCACCAAATTTTACCACAAAAAACTGGAAAAGTTATTGACTCGAGTATAAGCCTAGGGTGGGAAATGCAGCAGCTACCGGTAAATTTCAAAAATAAAAATAGATACCAATAATGTTTTTGAATATTTATTTCAAAGAAAAACAGTAAACTAGCAGTGTATTCAATGAAATACTTCACTCACCTCATGATGCTGATGTCCCGCTGTGATGATGATGTCCCGTGCAGCCGCGGGAGCGATGTCCCGCCTCCTATGACACACGGCACAGTGATTCCTATCATTGGATCACTGTACCAGAGGAGGTGGGACATCGCTATGTGGCTGCTTGCCATAACAAGGAGGAGGTGGGACATCGTTGCAGAGCGGCAGGAGGGGGAGGAAGGGGAATCGTAAGACAGCCCTGCATTACATTAGAACGTGAGGAGGGGGGATGGTGCGGTGCGCGCTGCGCGGCAAACTGACACAGAGGGAGGGGAAACTCACAGGGGCGCCGGGCCATTCACAAGTGTCACCCAGCGGCATGGCCCCGCCCCTTTTTCTCCTCCATTTCGGGCAAATTTTTCACTGACTCGAGTATAAGCTGAGGCGGCTTTTTTCAGCCCAAAAAGTGGGCTGAAAAACTAGGCTTATACTCGAGTATATACAGTATGTGCATATCCAAACAGATTCAGCTGGGGCTCACACTGGGAATATTTGAGTCATCTATGAATAACCAAAGGAAATAATAATTGGTAACTGGATGGATGCCTTTTACTTAGAATGCACATTGAACACTACAGAAAGGGAAAAACAGGTTGAATTAAACTTTCCTCAAGTTGCAAAGTCTTCTTAAGTTCTGATATGTTGTTCTTGTCGGACCAAAACATCTTACTTGCTACGAACATCAGCAATTCAGTTTATTACAATGTTAAAATTATTTGAATTGATAATGTTTGGCTAGCGCAGCCTTAGGTAAGATGTGGGTTGGACAGATTAACAGCAGCTAGATAGGAGTCTAATTTATCTAATTAGATAATTAGATAATAATAATGAACTAATTGTCAATCATAAGGTCTGCAGTTCAGCAGTTCAAATCCCTAGCGCCGCGTAACAGAGTGAACTCCCATTACTTGTCCCAGCTTCTGCCAACCTAGCAGTTTGAAAGCATGTAAAAATTTAAGAAGAAAAATAGGGACCACTTTTAGTGGGACAGTAACAGCACTCCTTGTCCCTTCAGCGTTTAGTCATCCCGGCCACATGACCATGGAGATGTCCTCGGACAGTGCTGGCTCTCTGACTTTGAAACGGAGATGAGCACCAACTCCTAGAGTCAAAAACGACTAGCACATATGTGCAAGGGGGATCTTTACCTTTATCTTAGGTAGGAATTAGGTAGATATTACAAGTAATGATTTGTGTGGTATATCCTATTCACCAAACTAATATTTGCAGGTTTTTGTTTTTTTCCCCCTCATGGTTGAGGAATAATGTATTTACTGAAAATAGATATTATAGAACCCTATCCTTCGACGTTGCATTATTCAATTTGATACTGAATATTCAACAGAATGAATACTAATATGTAAATCTTAACAGCCATGGTTATCTTATATTACTTTGCACAGATTTCATTTTCTAACAACTATATCCTTTGAATGACCATTGTTGTGACTTGATCCTTGAATCTGACTGTGTTTTGGTCCTGACAGTTGCTTTTGTCTCATGCCCTTTGATTCATGGTTCTCCTCTGGTCTCTTTCAGGTAGAGCAGATGACACCTCCATTATTCCTACTGCACCAACACCAAAAAGATGTGATCACTCCAGGTCCTATCTTCTTTCTGGTTGAGTAAATTGGACTGTTTAAGAGTAAATGTTGAAATCTTAACTGAATCAAGAATATGAGGAGATCTGACTTGATCAAACCTGCCTGATGGCAGTATTGTGAAACGTGAGAAGGAATAATCTTGTTTCGCTGAAGAATCTACATTCATTCTGGAAAAATCTTTCTTCTGATGTGCATGGTCAGCTTTGAAGCAGTGTTGGGAACAGCAGCAAAACTCTGTATTACTGTCAGAAACCAGAACTCATAGTCCTGGGAATCATCTTTTCCTGAGATCCATAGACAAGATCCACTACTTAAACAGATTGGAGAATGTTTAGCTATATGATGCAAGATATGGAAGCTTCCTATGTTTCTGTTTTGAAATCAGATTTCATATAGGGCAAAAAGAGCCATGGGGGTACAGTGGTTAGAATGCAGTACTGCAGGCTATTTCTGCTGACTGCTGGTTGCCATTTGGCAGTTCACATCTCACCAGGCTCAAGGTTGACTCAGCCTTCCATCCTTCTGAGGTGGGTAAAATGAGGACCCAGATTGTTGGGGGCAATATGCTGACTCTGTAAACCACTTAGGGAGGGCTGTAAAAGCACTGTGAGGTGGTATATAAGTCTAAGTGCTACTGCTATCTTCTCTTTAAGCTCATGCTGAAATTCCAAGTGAAGCTAGGCATCAGATAGGATTTCCATGTTTGGGTCCTTGTGTTATCTGTGTTGACTAAAGCCTTAGTAAGACCATACTTAGAATACTGCATCCAGTTTTGGTCACCATATTATAAAAATGATGTAGAGACTCTGGAAAGAGTGCAGAAAAAAACAGCAAATGTGATAAGGGGGCTGGGGGCTAAAACATATGAAGAACAGTTGCAGAAATTGGGTATGTTGAGTCTAGTGAAAAGAAAGAGTAAGGGTGACAAGATAGCAATGTTCCAATATTTGAGGACTGCCACAGAGAGGAGGAGGTCAACCTATTCTCCAAAGCACCAGAAGAAGGCAAAACAAGAAATAATTGATGGAAATTAATCAAAGAGAGAAGCAACCTAGAACTAAAGAGAAATTTCCTAACACTGAGAACAATTAACCAATGGAATGGTTTGTCTTCAGAAGTTGTGGGTGCCTCATCATTAAAGGCTTTTAAGAAGAGATTTGGCAACCATTTGTCTGGAATGTTATAGGGGCTCCTGCATGAGCAGGAGGTTGGACTAGAAGGGGCCTCCAAGGTCCCTTCCAATTCTGTTATTCTAACTGTTAAATAACAGAACTGTTATTCTGTTATTTAAAAGAGATGTGAATGATTTTATTTCCATTACAACAGCTGCACTGAGAAGGATGTAGAGTTATATGTAGAAGTTAATTTAAGGAATTAAATTAAGGAGTTAATTTAGATTTTTACAGTCACTCACTTAATGAGTCTGGGCAATCTTTAAACACTTTCTTTGCATTACTTCTCCAACCCAGGTATTAGTGTCTCCATGGAAGAAAAAAGAAAAAGGTGGAAAACTTTCTTCCACTTTTTGTTAAGCAACTCTCTATTTCTAGGAATAATAACTGCAGCTTTTTAAATGAGAAAGAATAGGACAAGGATTTAGATGGAGAATGGCTCTATCTTCTATAAATATTCCATCTCAGCACCATGGTTCACATCAGAATGGAGATCTCTTCCCATCCCACATCAGATGTTTCAAAATAAATATAAGGTAGTCCAAGTCATGTTTTCCATCACATTTGATAGCCCACAAAAGATCACTTTTCTATACACATTGTGCTTTCTCAGAAAAACAAGCCTCAGAATTTTTTTAAAAAAAACCTTGGAAAGAAGGACATATTGCAAATGCATCTCCTAGATCCCTTACATCTAATTACACAGCAATTCATTTACCACTCATTTTCCAGCTATAGTTACTTAATGCAAATGACAGATTATTAGCACAATGTGTAAATCAGAGACAAAAATGGTACAAAAATTTGGTCTCTGTGAAACCGCTTTTACCCGCCTTACCAATTCCAAGCCCAAAGTAAGAATGACTTTCTATATTGCACAGCTAGGATTTAGACGTTCATTTTAGCTGAAAGTGCATTGATGCAGCACTTAAAAAATTCCACCTGAATTAGAGTCTAGACCACACTCAATCCTAATTAATTCACTGCTCAGGCTTTGTGACTGCCTGTTATTGTACATGACAGCGAGGAGTTGTTTGAGGAGGAGGATGTCTGTAGGGAAACAAATGACTTTCCATTTCCTCATTTTACATATGCTGCTTGGAGCTGGTCCCTGGCCTTGCATATGTTGGTGTGCACAATGTAAAATCTGCTCTGGCATTTGTGCATCATCATGCATTTTCTCACTCTGTTTTACAGGTGGTGTGTTTCTGCATATCTAACTGCAGGAAAATTCCTGGCTTGGGGCTATAGCTACTTATTTATACATAGCACCAATTCAAAGATAGCATTTTTTTTCTTTAAGGAGTGAACCATCCTTCTATGTAAATCAAACATACTCAAAAGGAGATTGGTCAATTTTCCTCTGTTGCCCATGGAACTATAAGTCAAATAGGATGCAAGGGTGCATCAACATACCTACTACTCACATGTATTTGTATCTGTATTTATTAGTTTGTCAAACATGTACAAGATAGCAGGTATAAATATAAACATGGACATGAGGAAAAGAAATAAATACAAATAAATGGGGACAGTAGGAGAGGGACGGTAGGCACGCTGGTGTTCTTATGCACTCCCCCTTTACAGACCTCTTAGGAATGGGATGAGGCCCATGTTAAAGAGTTTAAGGTTGAAGCTGTGGGGGCTTGAGGATGTAACAACAGAGTCAGGTAGAGCATTCCAGGTATTGACCACTCTGTTGCTGAAGTTGTATTTTCTGCAGTCGAATTTGGAGCGGTTTACCTTGAATTTATATCTATTGTGAGTAGAGGAATGGAATACTCTTCTCGTGAAGCACCTCTGGACCTGCTCAATCATATTGAGAATGTTGAGAATGATGCTGGAATTCTTTCGTTTTCTTCTTTTTACCTCAAAAGAATAACTCCTCTTGTCTCTTAGCATAAATTATTGTACAGCATTCATTTGATACCATCAGCTTGTTATTAGCCCAGCTCTGCTTACAACTGCAGAAAACCCCTACTCCAATCACATTCAGGACTCCCTGAAATTTATTCAATTCTACCATACTTCTGAGTCTTTGTGACCCGATAGTCTTAAATTTCACCAGGGCTATCCATCAGTAACTGCTTCTTTCTCTTTCTGTAAACTTATCTTTGTGTATCAGTGATTGTATTTAGCCTCCTTGTCTTCTTGTAACCTCTATTCCAATTGCTTTTGATTTTTTCAAGCAACAGGATCTTCTTTAATGGTGCTTTCTTTTCCATTATGTGTCCAGAGTATCTAAACTTAAACTTCATTATTAGTGATTTCAGTGAGCACTCCAGTAGGATTATTTAATTTAGTTTTATTTCTTTCATTGTGACCCAAAATATTCTCAATAATATTCTCCAGCACAGAAATTTAAAGACTTCATTCACATTTTTCTTTCAGCCTTTTGAATGATCAGATTTTCACAGACATGTTAAAACTGGAAAATTGATAATCCAATCTTTGCTGTCACTGTATTGTTTTTGCACTTTGGTGTTTTATCAAGAGGTTGTATTTTTTCTCCTAAAGAGAGATATCTTTTATTCCATAGCTAAGTCACTATTCCTCTGAATTTTTGAGGAAGTTATATTTTGTTACGCCATCAATTTCTTCTTTATCATCTACTTGAATTGGGTTGGAATTTTCTATTGATATAACTTTGTTTGATTGACAAATTGGCTTTTTTACTTTCCTTTTACTTTGGACAGAAAAGTCCTAAAGCTTTCCTTCCTTCCAGACATTAAAGTTCTAACATCAATGTATAAATGAGGTTGTTGATGTTTCACCAAACAGTTGTAATTTCAATGACTTCCTTTTCCAGCATTTTTTATTTCTAGATTGCATCAACAGAAATAATGGTCAAGATAAAGATCAGTTTGCTCTTAGAATATTTATTTTAGGTCCAGGAAATCCATTTTAGGAAGGATATTGACCAAATGGCACCTGTCCAAGAGACAGCAATCAAAGAAAACATGAAGAATAGGAGTAGGAGAGATTGCTTATATTTAGACTGGAGAAGAGAAGACTGCAAGACAACATGATAGTCAAGTATCTGGAAGGTTGTTATGCAGAAGAGGACCAGAATATTTCAGAATCATTTCAGAAAACAAAAAGAAGAAACAATGGATTTAAATTACAAGGGAACAATTTTTTAGTTAAACAAAGATTTCTAATGAATCTTTGAAACTCTATGAAAATGGAATAGACTTCCTTGGGAGATAGAGAACTCTTTTTTTTGCTGGAAATGCCTAAACAGAGGTTGGATTGACATTGGCCTAGAATGCTTTAGTGATAGATTCTGCAACAAGCTGGGGCTGGATTAAATGATCTTCAAAATTCTGCCCAAACCTCACGTTCTATAATTCTATGAAGACACATTCATATATTTAGGCTGCTTGAATGCTTTTCATAGCAAAGTTTCTATGTGACTATCATAGACTACCATAACCAAAGAAAAACTATTAAAGGGATATGCGGTAGCTTATTAACTACATTATTCAAACATAACTACTTCCACACCTTTAAATCTTTAAATTTCTCTGCGGACTGGCTGGAGAAATAAAAGTGCATCTATCCTATATATTGCATAAAGTTGAGCCCAGGCAAAAAAATTCAGCACAATTGGTTTGTTTGGCTCAGGAAAAGAACATCATAATATGAGAAATCCTTCACAGTGAGTGAAGCAATGGATTGATCAATTAGCATTTATCTCCTGAGTGAATGGTCAATCTGCTAAGAGGTTTGAGATTAATACAGAACTGCTTGGGTAAGCATAAAAGGATTGTTTCCACCATCAGAAAGTATTAATCATATTAAAAGCCCAATCACATGTAATAAGCATTTTGTTACCACATGGATTGCTTTGCACTCACATTATAATGTCTTATTTCTCTTGTCTTTATTATTCTGCATTTGATGAACAGTTGCTGAATGAGTCCATTGAAAAGCATCCTATCTGAGATTTTATACGTTACACAATTGTGTTGTAAAACTTCATTTCCCACCACTTTATTATTACTGTGCATTTGATGAACAGTTGCTGACGGTGTGAATTTGTGCCTATGGAAAAACACTGAATTGTGTGAGGTGATGTAGGATGACATGAATAAAAACATATCTGCTCTGTGATTTTTATACCTTTTTAGGCAGTAAACTAACAAATCTGTATGCATGAACCAGTCCTTTTCCATAGATGGGTATATAATGTTTGCAGCAGGAATGCAGATAGATAATGTGCTATCGAAAACAGATTCATCTGTGGTTATGTACTGCAATGTAGAAAAAAAATGTATGGCAGTGTCCCAACATTTGCAAATACCCATAAAGGAAGCAGCAGCTTAACCATAATAAATGTAAGTATTTACCCACAAACTAAGAAAAAATGGCTTGGCAAAATTTACAGATTTGTGGCTGGAAAGACCCATTTGGACCCATTTTTTGATGTACCTGGAAAGGGCTGAGAGGTTCAGTGATATATCCAATGAACTACATTTTCAGTGGCGGGCTTCTAATCTTGTTAAATCACCCAAAAGAAAGATATCAACCTTTTAACAGAGAAATAACAATGGGTTGTTTTATCAATATGATATAAATGACAGCTTTAGCAAATTCCATTTTAAGCAAAGAGTTTTTTCTTTAATTAATGTTGCTGTAATTCTCCATTGCATAGATGATGATGATGATGATGATGATGATGATGATGATGATGATGATGATGATATCCATTCAGTTGTGTCCTGCTCTTGGCAATTCTATGGGCCTGGTCTCTCCACATTTTCCAATCCTGCCCTACTTCTTTGAGTTTTTCTATGCTCTGGCTGGTACCATTGTATAGACTTAAACAGATTATTCATTTTGCATTAACAAAGAAAAAGTATCCCAAAAGGGAAAATTAATGTCATTATATATTTAGTATGAGGATATCTATCTATCTATCTATCTATCTATCTATCTATCTATCTATCTATCTATCTATCTATCTATCATCTATCTATCTATCTATCTCAAACAAAAGAAGCAGAGTAAGAGGCCAGCCTATATCATACATATTTTTATTAAACACAAAGCATTGTAGAAAAAATGTAAAGTTAAAACTCTTAGTAACACATGAAGAAATATAGAGATACAATCATGGTTCCATTAGGGCTTTCTGGGTATCTTTTCCATCATGCTTTCTCAAAAGCATCCCTTTAAGCCCATATTTATATACATATTCAAAACTAAATCTGTAGATGTCTCTCCACAGCAAACAGAACCAAATACCAGAAGCAGTACAGAACTCACAAAGGAATCCCAACCAAGCCAGATATATTTTTGTTTACTACTTCCATAGCTTATTATGACCTCCATTACTGAACAACAATGAAAACAATAAATCACAAAATCCCAGGCATGCCTCAGATAATACAATTAGAAGCCACTTCTCCCAATCTGAGTTTACAGTTTACCTACAAGCAGAAACAACTTCTACATTTGAAGCATCCTGCCTAAACCACAAGCATTCTGAGGTGCAAGTTTTGATTATATCATTCTGCCTAATAGATATTTATTACTATGATATGTACTGAAATTATTTACCACAACTACACCTCAAGAGAGAAATAATGGCAAAAATGCAACTGAATATGTATCAATATTCACAGCATATTTCTCTACCCAGCCATCTCACTGAATCCATAGGTGGCCGGGGTGGGGGTGGGGGCTGTTGTGAGGATAGGCCTCTTCCAGTCCTTCATGACAGTTAAGTTCAGCTACCATAGCAACAAAGGTTCACTCCAAATGAGCAAGGATCACCTAACCAAAGGCATGGCAATTACCCACTTCCCTCTGCTAGTCGAAAAAGTTTTAAATGTTCAGCTAAGGAATCAAAGGCGATTCCTTCCTTACTTATGTGTGCTAGGTCTACTTCATTGTCTGTGGGTTTATTCTATGCAAACTTTATGGTTGTGTCTCTTAAGTAACTTACTAGAAAATAAGGAACATAACCTTGATAGAGAGATGCAGAATCTGTTGCCTAAGCAAAAGAGGTTGAAGCACTTTTGTGCAGCTTATTCCCTGGTCTAATCTACCTTGTAGGACAGACAGGAAGAAAGTAAAATCATGTTAAGTTCTATCCAGAGTCTTATATCGCCTGGTGTATTTTCTACTGGACAATTTTGAAAATCACACAAGGATCTCCTTCCCTCCCCCCTCCACTCCATCCATCCATCTATCCATCCATCATTCACACCCATCCACAAGAAAGATCAAGCTAGGAGCTTTGGCTATAAATTAGCAGATTTGTATTCCTCTAATGAGATATATTCTGGAAAATGCCAGTATTTAAAACATTCTAATTGCATGGGCATAGCATAGCACCACTAGTCTGGTTTGTTTAGTTCATAATTTAAGTAAACCCTTTATCTAACCATATTATTATGTATGCATATAAGAATTTAGCTTTTACTGTGCATATTGCTATTTCATCAGAAAGTAGCAAGAATAAGCTGCTAAAAAACTAAAAGGAATTTGTTTGGCTTGGCTGGAGTTCCTTGATGACTTCTGCAGTCAGTTTCTCTGACATTTCCCTCTCCCCAATTTGAACTTACTTACCATGGATCCGATGTTACAGACTTGATCTTTTCTTCATATATATGAGTATATTATAAGATTATTTTGGAGAATGTCATGATAGAGACACAATAGAAAACCAGAATTATGATTGCACCTGTACATGCCTTCTTTTGTTGCAAGCCAGCCTTTATTTATTGCAACCAGGCATGTTGTTCTGTAAAGCAATGAGCTCTGCTTTCACTTCCTGTCACCTTGCAGCCTCTTTGAGTCTCCTCCAGCATTGTTGATACATTCCTTTGGTGGTTGAAACAAGGCTGCCATGTTATTTCAAAGGGGCATCTTATCTGAATACTTGTTGAAGTGAAACCCCTTCTCAAAGTTTTTCACAGTCCTACTCTATGCTATAACACAGGCTTCTCAACCTTGGCAGCTTGATGAATGGACGTTATCTCCCAGAATTCCACAGAAAGCCATGCTGGCTGTGGAATTCTGGGAGTTGAAATCTACACATGTTCAAGTGGCCAAGGCTGAGAAACACTGCTATAGTGCATACTCCCAAAAGAGAATATGTTGAGTCTTTCTCCTCTTGACCGTTGGTAATAGAATAGCTGTTTATACAACTTTATTTTGGTAAGATTAAAAGACTCAATTTATTTTCTTTGCCCGCATTATTTAATGATATTCGTATTTTGGTTTCCTTCATTTAAAATGTGTTCTCACTGCTCAGTTCTTGTTTGTTAGGAATTCTTCCAAACATATAAGGCAAAAAAGCATTTTGTGCCTCCATTACGCATTTACAAACAAAAGAGAGTTTAAAGTGCAGTAATTTAGATAAATGGCTATAGAAAGAGGCACATTCTTACTCAAAGGACTGCTTTTCCAACACCAAAATATGTGTTTTTTATATTTTTTTTCCTTTTATGCCACTGTTAAATACGGAATTGGATTCTATTATATTCTTCTATGACAGCCCACAACCATTAACTCCACTGTTTGGAAAATGTATTCTTTGGTTGTTGAAACGTGAGCATAAAGGAATCTTTCTATTTCTGATTTTGTAAAACTATTTTTACCATGGAGCTATATACCAATAAAACTGCTTTCCAATGTATCTATCTTATGCATGAGCCAGTTTTCAAGAATGGAATAATACTATCCAATTAAAGTTTTATTTCTTAGGTTATTGTTTTATTATTAACCAAAATGCCTTTGACAACAGCGGATTTCTTAAATTTAAAGAGAAAAATGATCCCTGGGCTAAATTAAGAGATAAAATCAACTACAGGAATGAGTGCAGTGTCTCTACATTCTATTTGGGCTTCCTATTCTATTTAGTACTCTGTTAATTTCCTTCCTTTTTACAATGAATGTGAGTAGTTAGGATTCTATTGCACATTAGGAGAGCTGACAGTGAGAAATGATGATGGCTTTCCAAAGGTCATCTTGGGAATTGATAGCTGAAATGAGCTTTGAATCAAGTTCCAAGCAATTGTTTAACCAATTCTCTCTAAACTGGAATAGGTAGTCCATGGCTTATAGACATTCATTTAGTGACTGTTCGAAGTGACTGTTCGAAGTTACAACGGCACTGAAAAAAGTGACCTATGACCACTTTTCACACATACAACCTTTGTAGCAGCCCCGTAGACACGTGATTAAAATTTGGACACTCCTTGTGGTCCGTCAGTGGCCAGCAGACCTAGCAGCAGTTTTGGACAGTGAAGAGGTTGGGGAGGAACATGGGCCAGTCTTGGAGTCTAGGGAAGTCTCTGACGAGTGATCTGCATCAGAGGCACAGATGGGGCCAGGACTGTCTGACCGTTATCAGCTGCCTTCGGAGTCAGATATTAGTGAGGCAGTATACATATGCACAGAGTTGCCAGATGAAGGGAACAGCTAAGGAACCAGAGTTGACTTGGGAGTAAGGCCATAGGTGGATGGTGAATGGCCCCTCCCATAAGGAATAAAAGAGGAGTGAAAGTGTTTGCAGGAGACAATTAGTTCATTCCTGCACTCTTGTCAAGTATTGTGGCATCTAAAAGATATCGGCCTGGCCACTAACCAAGCCTGATAAAGGTCAGTAATTGTGAACTATCTTGAAAGACTGTGGGCCGGGACTTTGCTGCAGAGGAATTCACTGTAAATTAAATAAAAGGCATTTATGGAGACGAGGACTCTGCTTCATGCTGCTGGGGAAGCTTAAGTTAGAACAAAGCTTGGCAAGTAGTTCATATTTATGATGGTTGCAGTGTTCCAGGATCATGTGATCTCCTTTTACAACCTTCTTGGCAAGCAAAGTCAATGAGGAAGCCAGATTCATTTAGCAACCATGTTATTAACTTAACAAGTGCAGTGAATCACTTAACGATTATGGCAAGAAAAGTCATAAAATGGAGCAAAACTCACTTAGCAACTGTCTTGCTTAGCAACACAAATTCTGGGCTCAATTTTGGTCATGTTCAGTATTACCTGCACCTTAATATGTAGTGGTATAACCCCCATAATTCTCAGTCAACATAGCCAAACTCCATTATTCTGATCTAATTGATAGATCCTCTGTCTATTTCAGTTTTTGTTGAAAAATAGCAAGTTATAGGTAAATCACAAAAACAGGATCTAATCAGGGAAATCACTAGACAACTATGGGAGTCACAAGAGAAGAGCCTAATGCTGGAAAAGACTGAGGGCAAAAGAAGAAGGAGAAGAAAGAGAATGAGGTGGCTGAATGGAGTCACTGAAACAGTAGGTGTGAGCTTAAATGGACTCCAGAGGATGGTAGAGGGCAGGAAGGCCTGGAGGAATGTTGTCCATGGGGTCGTGATGGGCCAGACATGACTTCGAAACTAATAAAAAAAACAACCAGAGAAGATAACGATGACAACTTCATTAAGACAGCTGCTTTCACAGTTTGCTTCGGCTGTTATGATGAACTGGTTGCTGAAATGAAATTTGACGAGTGGCTCTCTAGATGGCTATTCGAGAGCATTACTAGTCAAAATACTTTGTGCAGCCATTCTGTCCTTTAATGGATGTTTTGTTGTGAAAAATGGAAAACATGGAAGTAACATAAGAGGCTTTCATAGGAGAACTGTTTATTTGGCTTCCAATAAATTTCATGAATAAGGCAGGTCATTTTCAAGATGAATACCTATTTAAAATGAATAGCATATAGCATGGTTTTGAGCTGGGACTTTCAGAATTCTAAATTCTAAAATTACATTTGCACCAGTAGTATGGAAATATTTTAATATGCCTGTAATGTAATTAGCAGATTTTAATTTTCCCTTTTCTGAGTCAGAAGATGGAAATGTTGTTCCATCAACATTTATTCAGTCTAGTTATTTCTCTTATTCCTACATATGTTCCATGCAGAGATGGGTTGCTCCCGGTAGTGGTAATCTGGCCTGGGTTGCAGAATCACCAGTGACCTAGGATGGCCACGCCCCGAACCATTTCCCTGGTCTCCGTTGCTGTTGCTGGTATCTTTTTTATTAGCTTTTAATGGTCTTCACACATGCGCAGAACCATTTACAGTGAACTGTGCATGCATGAGCAATACCGGTTTGCAGTACCAGTTCACATAGGAACCCACCTCTGGTTCCATGAAAACTGATGTTTTATTTTTGCTGTATTGTTGATCTCACAAATTATGTTTAACATTTTAAATTTCCAGGTATTACCATGATTGAAATTTAAGAAAGTAAATGACAGTGTAGTTATTTAAAAATTAGGTTATTTTTGTGTTTGAAAATTTAACTTGTTTTGCCATTTCCACACTAGAAGGGAAATGCATCAGGGCAGAATTTTCATTCTGTCACTGGGAAATATCTTTTGGGCCATGCATTTTTAGCATGTGTGATTATAGAATTAATATTTTCAATCTGATCTTGCTAAATATCTCTGGATATATAAATACCAGGGTACATGTATCATCAATCACTGTTGCCATTCCTTCAAATAAGTGTTTTCCTCATTCTCATGTACTGAGTAGGATGTGGGAAGTGTTCTAACAAGAACAAAAACACTCTACAAGTAGTCCTCGATTTACAACAGTTCATTTAGTGACTGTTCAAAGTTATAATGGTACTGAAAAAAGTGATTTATGACCATTTTTACACATAACCTTTGCATCATCCTCATCGTCATGTGATCAAAATTCAGACACTTGACAACTGACTCATATTTATGATGGTTGCAGTGTCCCAGAATCATGTGATCATCTTTTGTAAGCAAAGATTATAAGGGGAAAGAGGGAAGCTTGCTAACTTAACAACTGCAGTTGTTAATATACGTCTCACTTAGCAGCAAAAATTTTGGATTCAATTGTAGACTTAAGTCAAGGACTATCTGTAGAATGGAATACCTTCCCCTCAAATTAATTCTGAGCTTAGATATCTGTAGAAAATCCTTACTGACTGAATTCTGCCTGTTTCTTTAGCAATACCAGTAGCACATACACTGCTTCACAGCCCTCTCTAAGCAGTTTACAGAGTCAGCATATTGCACCCAACAATCCAGATCCTCAGTTTACCAACCTTGGAAGGATGGAAGGTTGAGTCAACTTTGAACCAGTGAAAATTGAACTGCCATACTGCAGTTAGCTAGCAGTCAGCAGAAGTAGCCTGCACTACTGCATTCTACCCACTGGGCCACCACAGCTCATAGCACATTAGTAGATTGTGGGAGTGACATCAGTATTATTTATCTTGAGGCACAACATTTAATAAAACATTTGCTTTTATTCTAATTATATTAATTAAGAAATGGCTTGAAGTCATTATAATTATGTTCACATGTGGTAGGTTAAATTATACTCAAAGAGGACCTTTCAATGATTCTTCCTCAAAATAAGAAAATCTTAGACAATCATTTGTCTAAAATATTATAGGATCTCCTTCTTGAGCAGGGGGTTGGACTAGAAGACCTCCAAGGTCCCTTCTAACTCTGTTATTCTGTTAAACTGAAATGGGATATTGAGCAAGCTGCTGCAAAAATGCACCCTGATTATTGTCCGATTGAAAATAGTTTATTAGTGATTTCTATCAATAAGGGTTGTTGTCTTAGTTTATTACCATGCATGGTATAGGCATAATAAGAATAGTATTAATTGAGTTGCCTAGCTTTGGGCCTCTCCTTCCCACCAAATGTTATCAGTTGGCAGGAAAACAAACATCCATCAATCACTTTTCACAAATGTGGGACAAGGAGGGAATTTTCAAAGATAGTTGTTAAAACTTGCTCTGGTTTTGTGGAAAATGTATTCAAAGTGAGCTCAGCTATTAACTGATAGCTGGGTTCCTTTTGAACATGAATTTAGAGCTAATCCAAAATCTGTTATGTCTGAGTTCAAAAGCTGTGCAAACTAGTGCTGACAGATGCAGGGAAAGTTGGGCCCTGAAGCAAGAGAGAGATAGAGAGAGAAATGACTCCTTCCTGTTTCACTGTGCCGACCATCTCCCTCTGTCACCGTTGGTCATCTGAGCGTGACACCAATGGTTGATGAAGCACATCGGTTTGCACCACAGTAAAGCTGCTGTAATTTGTCACCTGCTTAAAGGGGAAAACACTAACTGGTTACGGGTGAATTTAAGATATGGGTTGGGAGGAGATGGAAGCAACTATTTGAGGACCTGGCTGAAAAAGAGGATGTTGGGCCATGTTTGTGTTGTGCATTGGTGCAAGTGGTAAACAGCTGTGGAGAGCTGCATGAACCATCATTCCCACAATATCTAAAAGGGTGCAATCCAAAAGGCAGTCAAGACCCATTCTCTTTCGTCACAAGTGTGTAGGTTGTAGAATAATTGGTTTAAGTTACAGGAAGGCAGGTTCTGATTGAATGTTTTGTTTCAAAAAAATCATTCCTAACCATAAAAGCAGTTGCACAGTGGAACCAATTACCCAGAGAAGCAGTGGGCTTCCCTTGGCTGAATGCTTTGAAACAGAGGCTAAGCAGCCATCTGTCGGGATGTTTGCATTTGTATTCCTGCCCTGAGCAGGGAAGATGAACTCCAGGCCCTTTTGAACTCTAGGACTCCATGATCCAAAGCAGGCAGTTCCTGTCATTTCAGAAATATCACCGAAAATCCCAACACATTCTTTTGCCTTAGGTTGTTTGTTCCACACACAGAGAGAGAGGACAAGAGAGACGAAGAAAAAGACAGACAGTTGTGGCAAACTCAGTGTGATATAGAACAGGGAGGAATGTCCCCTGTGTAAGATAAATGGTATTGCTGGCCTCAGGACTAATTATCCTCAGAGACATCACTGACTGAACAGCTACACGGGCCAGAAAATAAAACGGCATCTTCTGGCTAGAGAGAAAATGTTCCTAACAACATTCCCACTGTAGATGATTAGATGATTATCAGGCTTACTCTTGTAGTTCCACATTTGTTTTCAGTGTCTCTACAGGCAACATTCATTTTGTCTTTCACAAAACCTTTTGTTTTCTTTCTTGTGTGGATGCTGTGTGTCTACATTTCAAGAGGCCTTTTTCCCCCCTCGAAGGCCTTAAAATTTTTTTTTTTAAAAAAACCTACCATCAGACTTAACAGTAAAAATGATTGAGCTTTAATGAATTAGAGGAAACATATTTTCATCCAACACCTACCACAGCAGCTTAAACAATCTTATCTAGGGACTTCTACTGAAATGTTAATTTATTTACTATTTATTACATTTATATGCCACCCATTTTTCTGATAGGGCAATTCGGGGAGCTAAAGAGATAAATAGAAAAACAGTTAAAAATTAAAACTCTGCAAAAAACCTGGAATCAAGAGATGAATGGGATAGGGATGAGATTTTTCTTACCCTGTCAACCACCTCCAGTGGTGAGTTCTCCCCCTGGGGTGTCAAGGAAATCAGGGAACAGGACATCCAGTAGTAGAGTATTCCACAGAATTGGGGCTACAGCAGAAAAGCATCTTCTCCTTGACCTCATTTGCCAAAACACCTTAACAGATGGGGCTATAGCAGGCCTCTTCCTTTGGGTGAGTGGGACAGGCTACTACCTCACATACCCTGGACCAGAGGTGGGTTCCTACCAGTTCGGCCTGATTCGGTCAAATAAGCAGTAACCTGGCCAAACATGTGACCATACTGGTTCTATCCTGGGTGCCGCCATCTTTATTTTCTGTTCTGCACATGTGCAGAACAATCTTTATTGAAAAAAATTAATTCCACCCCCTTTTTAATGGTGTGTGCATGCCAGTCCCAAAGAGGTCCCAGAGATGGGCCATTTGTCACAAAAACGGAGACATTTTTGCCTTCCTCCAGCTTCCAAAAGCACTTTGCAGGTTTCAGCGGGACTGGGGGAAGGGAAAATGCCCCTGTTTTTGTGAAAAACTGGCAAAAAATGTTCCTGGGGCTGGGGAGGACAAAAACATTTTTTTCTTACTGAGTAGTTTGCAGGCACTTCCTTAGCTCCGGCAAGGTGGGAGGCCCACCCCTGTCAAAACTTTTTGCCACTGTTTTGGTGGTCATGGCTTGGTGAGGGGGGGTGTCATGTGCCTGAGTGTGCATGAGTGACATCAAGTTGGTCACGCCCATTCAGTCACATGCCCCCCCCATCTAACCATACCCACCAAACCGGTAGTAATTTTTTTTGAAATGCACTCCTACCCCGGACCCATACCATATAAGCCTTGAAGTTAATAACTAACACCTTGAATTGGACCTGGAAACAAACTGGTAATCAAGGCAGCTCATGCAACAGAGCCATTATATGTGCCACGCTAGGTGCCTCCACAACTGTGTGCGCTGCTGTATTCCGTACCAAGCTTTAGCTTCCAAATAGCCTTTGAGGGTAGCCAATGTACAGCATGTTGCAGTAATCCAACCAAGAGATTACTAGGGCATGTGGAACTGTGTTCAGTACCTCACAGTCCAGATAAGGCAGAACTGGCATACAGTACAAATTTGCACAAGAAGCGTGGTGACTCAGTGGCTTCAGGATATTGGAAATGGTTTTTGCTCCAGTGGTTTGAGTCCTAGCACTGCATGGCAGGGTGAACTCTCATGACTTGACTCAGCTTCCACCTTCCTAGCAGTTTGAAAGCATGTTATATGCGACTAGATAAATAGGTACCACTTCAATGGGAAGTGTGCCGACATTTTGTGCAGATGGTCAGAACCAGAGGTGGGTTACTCCTGGTTCGGCCCTGATCAGGCAAATTGGTAGTGATGGCAGTGGGAGGCTCCATCCCTTCACCTGGATGCTTCTGCGCATGGGCAGAAGCATTGCATGTGCATGCACGAGCAAACTGTAAAAACTGTAAAAAAAATGGAAACCCACCACTGGTCAGAACCATGTTGGTCCTAGACTTTCCCGGATGCGATGCCCATTTGTGAGGCAACGTCAGTGGAGGAAGAAGGCCCCAGATGCTGCTGCAGGAATCCATTTGTCTTTCTTTCTGGTGAGGAACTAGCCAACCCCTGTGGTGCACCTTGGAAAGCGGCTAAGCATGAACCGAACAGATCTGCAGTCTTAAGAAGCCAAACTACTTCTCTATATTAGCATTGTAGTCTCCTCACTAATGTAACCCTGCCATATGCTAAATAAATAAATAATTAAACTTATGTAAATGTCCTCCTAACCACAACTACCACCTGCTCTTCAAGCAGGAGTCACGAGTTCAGAAGAACCTCCAGATTCCACATTGGATCTGTCTGGGGTAATGCAATCCTACCAGAACTCAAGATGATAACCAGATCCCGAGGTTCCTTACATTCCTTGCCACTTTGTCTTGGCCAGGTTTGGCTGAAGCCTGTTCTTTCCCCAATCCAGACCCCAACAGCCTCCTGGCACTGAGAAAAGCCAGCCACAGCATCGGTTCAATCACGAAGGATGGAGATATAAAGCTGTATATATCATCAGCATAATGATGTTATATCATTCCAGGGTGTTGGATGATCTCACCCAGAGATTTCATGGAGGTGTTAAAAAGGAGCGGAATTACATCACTCTCAAATGCTTTAGCCAATACTGGAAACCCACTTATTTTGGTGAGATTTTCTGAATATTTTACTGCCATAAATATTATGTGCAGACTTCATGCATAAGCATAACCCTACATTTATTTTGCTGTAATTATAGATCATTATTACATAGGATGCAACCATTGCGGTTGCAATCAATTATATAAAAAGTAGTCTTCAGCTAAGGCAGTAGTTTTCAAATATGGAAATATTAGGATTTGTTGACTTCCACATGGGACAAACACAATATTCCAACCCTGCAGGCTTTAAAACTGGTTAGGAAGCCATTATTGTGCCATGGCTAAAAAGAGAGGAGAAAAAAGTAACTTTAGGATCTGTGGAGTTCAAAAAAAATGCATGAGGAATTCTGGGAATTAAAGTCCACAGATCATAAAGTTGCCAAGTGTGGAAAAACACTGAGCTAAGCCCTCATCTCACCTCCCCCTAATCCTGGCACAATAATGGCTTGCTAAAGGCTGCACACTGAGAATACTGTCTTTCTATTGTCCATAGTTTACATTTCTCTTTCACTAGTTTAAAATAGTATTTTTCCCTTCTCCTAGCACTGTGATGGCAAATCTATGGCATCCTCTCTATGGGCACATGAACCGTCACCCTACTTCAGCTCCAACGTGCATGTGTGTGCACCTCTTGCTGGCCAGCTGGTCTCGGGTCTCTGCTGTGCATGCACTGGGGGCAGGGAGCATGAGTAGGGTGCATGCATGCATGGGGGCAAGGCACATGTGCAGGGGGCGCATATGCATTGCATTTGGAAGTTCAGGTGAACACTTTGGGCACTCGGTCCAGAAAAGGTTAATCATCACTGTCCTAGCTCAAGTCTTGCCATGCCATGTTCTCCACTGCCTAATGGATACTGATACTGATTATGCAATCAGGCCCCTGAGGCAGAGCCAAGCTCAGCACTAGAGCAAAGCACTTTAGGTTGGCAAACTCAGGCATTGAAGGGATACACCTTAACAAGGATGAGAAAAAACCTCAGATCTCCTCCCAACCCCACAATGCAGGCATACAATAAAGGCAATTCCCTCCCCGCCTTCCCTGTCTTTCTTCCTTTCTGGAAAAACAAAACAACACAACTATGCCAAAAAGATATGCTTCCTCTATAAACCAGCTCATATTTTATTAATGTTTGTGTTCCTCAAAGTTGTTTCAAATTTCATTAAACTGATTCCTATGAACTACGATATTTTAACTAGCGGCAGAACGTGCTTGCATAACCGTAGGCAACAGAGACACGCTTGCTGTGTGCAGTTCAAACCGTGCTGTGCGCTCCCTTTCCCTTCTCTAGGCAATGCAGCAGAGAAGCCTTGAGGAGCAATAATCTTCTAACAAACAAAGAATTTGGAAGTTTCAGGTTTTCTCCTTAGGAAATATGCAGGTGGCATTCATAAATTAGAATTAAACAAGGCCTTTGTACCTTGTGCACTCATATGTTGCCATCAAAAAGTTGTGAATTTTCTGTTGTTGTTTTTGTCACCCTCCGATAAGAGTGGGTAGGAGGGGGCAAGTAGAATCAGGTGCAGTTAAATTCACTCTGGCTAGCAGAATGGCACAAGTATTTTGTTTGACAATGGAATTATCAAAAACGTCTTGAGATATTTTTGTCTGTTGGGATAGAAAGTAATTAATCAATTCCTATTAACTCCAGTGACCAATAAGAGATGCCTTTATTTTCATCCCAGGGAACATAAAATGCATGTCCTTTATATTTTATATCTTATATGCTATCATGAATTTCTCAAATTATATGACTAGAACTCCCTGTTTTGAAATCTTCTTTCAAAGGAGTGGGGAGAAAAGGATAACTAAAAAAAATAGTTTTCACATCTGCTGTGCTGCTTTTATAAGGAGAATTAAGAAGCATCCAATGCATGCTTTTATTTGATTCTGCCAAGTTTCTTTAAGTATAGTATTTCAGGCTTTTCATGTAGCTTCTACTCTTTTAAGGTTATTTTCTCAATGAATACGTTCTTCTTCAAAACAGGCAGTATAATCCTATGTACACTGATTTGGGAGTAAGTGGAATTTACTTCTGAATGAAGATGTATAGGTTTATGTCACAAGGCTATAAAGCTAAATCTATGCATACCATTTGGTGTATGCATAAAAGCCCTGAAAAGCATCTGAATTCAGAAGAACTTCCTATTGAGTAGGCATGTATAAAATGACAGGATTCGTGACCCGTCAAAACCGCGGAGGACAAAATCGCGCTCGACGAAAGCGCGCATTTGACGTCATCACAGCGCGACGAAAAAAATTAAAAATTGAAATAAAATTAAAATTAAAGCAAGCCGATTCACATAAAGGTAAGGGTTAGGTTTAGGGTTAGGGTTAGGGTTAGGTTAAGGGTTAGGGTTAGGTTTAGAGCGTTAGGGTTACGTTTAGCTTTAGGTTAAGGGTTAGCGTTAGGTTTAGCGTTAGGTTAAGGGTTACGTTTAGGGTTAGATTTAGGGTTAGGTTAAGGGTTAGGTTTAGGTTTAGGGTTAGGGTTAGGTTTGGGGGGGTTAGGGTAAGGTTTTCGCTTTATTTTTACATTTTTCGATCACAGCACGATGTTTTCGTCGCGCTGTGATGACATCAAATGCGCGCTTTCGTCGAGTGCGATTTTGTCCTCCGCGGTTTTGTGGTGGAACCGACAGGATTATGCCTAACTTGTTGCAAAACCAGCAGAAATTCAAATACATTCTAAATTGCTTTTTTTATTCTATTTTTTTTCTTTTTAATTTGCAGATCTAAAGAAGACTGCTATATCAATAAAAGGAATGATTGGATACATTTAGATAATAATTTCAAAGTTGGAAAATGCACATCTAGTATAACAGGACCGCTATAGTCTACAAATTGCTTAAACCCCATTCTCTCCTCCCCCTCCCACCTTCTCTATAGACATCCAACAACATAGGATCAAGGCCCTATGTTCACAGAGGAAGAAGTAGATGGGGTGGACATTCCTTGCCTCCCTGATGTAGTGTGTTGGGTGGATATGATCAGCAAGTGAATGTCCTTCAGATAACCTGGTCCTAAGACATGAAGGGCTTTAAAGATGACAACCAGAAACTTGAATTGCATCCAGAAACAAATTGGCAACCAATGCAGCTTCTTTAGCAGAGGTGACACTGCACTTTGGACCAACTGGAGCTTCTGGATACTTTTCAAGGATGGCCCCATATAGACTGTGGCATGAATGACTGTGAGTGAAAATTGTTGGTCTAAGAAACTGGTGCACAACCCGCAGTTGCGCAAAGGCCCTTCTGGCCATGAATGACACTGCTCTTTGAGCAGGAGTCACAAGTCCAGGAGAACCCCCAGTTTACGCACAGGGTCTGTTTGGGTCAGTGGTACACTATCCAAGACCAAAGGTGGCAATTCTCCATGGACCAAAAAACCCCAAACTCAGAGCCATTTGGTCTTGCCAGGGTTCAGTTTCACCCTGTTGCTCCCCTTCCCGCCCCTAACAGCCTCCCGACACTGTGAGAGGGAGGTCACAATATTGCTTAACTCACAATGGGCTGAGATATACAGCTGACTATCATCAGCATATTGATGATATCTCAGTCCATGGTAATGGATGATCTCACACAAAGGCTTCATGTAGATGTTAAATTAAATTAATTAAATGAAAATTAAAAGGAAAATGGAAATGAAATGAACTTTAGTTCTTGATGACCTGGAGAAAAAAGATGAATTTTCTGATCCTACCTGCTACTTTTAAATGCACAACTGCCAATGTTCTTCTCGGAGACCAGCTCGTAATACTGTAACCTGCTTAGAAGCTGTGTCACATGGCTGAAAAAGGTAATAAATAGATGGCAACAATTTGGAGTGATCGATTGAATCCGGGGAAGGACACAAATGGGGTGTTGTAAAAGGTTTTGTTTTATTTATGTTTCCTAATGTTTTAGAACAGAGCACGGAAAGCATCCCATTAATTAAAATTGAGCATATTAAATTGGGAGGTGTAGCAGAAAATAGACTAATCACTTAGTCATTTATTGGGTATCCAAAGTGCATATAATTTACTATATACCAATTAAATGTAAAATAAATTCTGACTCATAGGAAATGTTATTTGCTGGCTTTTTATCAAGGCAGAGGTTTCTGTTTCTAAATTCTGTTCCTTGCTTTCACACTTGTGTTGCAAAGTTATACACATGTAGACAACAGGTGGCATTTGCTTCATTTACCTTTTTTCATCTCCCCCTCCTTGCCCTTCTGGAGGATCTTGTATATCAAGGGCAGAGGTGAAATCCAGCAGGTTCTGACAGGTTCTGGAGAACTGGTAGCAGAAATTTTGAGTAGTTCGGAGAACCGGAAAATGCCACTTCTGGCTGGCCCCAGAGTGGGGTGGGAATGGAGATTTTGCAGTATGCTTCCCCTGCCACACCTACAAAGCCATGCCCACCAAACCACACCACACCCATCAAGCCACGCCTACAGAACCGGTTTTACTCAACTAGCCATTATTTAATGTGGGGGTGGTATTTAGCTCCATTTTGAGAGTGTTGAGCCAGTGCTCTTTAATGATGCTTCTGCAGTGATATGGCAAGCATGACAAGCATAGTGCACTGTTACCTTTCTACCAAAGTGGTACCTATTTATCTACTCACCTTTGCATGCTTTCAAACTGTTAGGTTGGCAGGAGCTAGGGTGAAACCCCATTGTGCAGTGCTCAGGTCTCAAACCCCAGCCAATTAGCCCCATGTCTTAACTGCTGAAACACAGTTCCACCCCATTTCTGTCCATATATTTTCTAAATAATTTTGAAAAAAACGTAGTGGCCAATTCCAGTTGGGAAAAAATAGAGTGAAATCATAGTGTCTTTTTAGTCTACTTTGAAAATACATTGAAAAATAGAAAGAATTATATTTATTGGATTCTGGAACCTCCTCACAGTAGAACACTGGACTAGTCTGTCCTTCTCTTGTTCTATCTTTTCAGTTACTTGGAAAAAGATTCTGTATCTATTAAATAGCTGATGCCAGAGCAATAAAGAGAATTAACAATTTAAGATAAAGGCTTGATAAAGGTTCTTTTCTGAACCATCTCCCACAAGCCCATAACAGAATACTCTGAATTCCATGATATTCATACAGTACAATAGTAAATGGGCTCATTCAAATTTGAATCTGCTTGGATACAGTCTTTTTACAAAAAATGGCCATTGGGTAATAAAGTATCATCTTGAAAAACACTGTAAATCCTCTGCAGTTCCCACATTTTACCCCATCTTAACCTCAAGACTCCCTTTGCCTTAACAAAGTTAATCTTGCATTTCTTTTGTTCTATTTTAAGAAGTAGTCTCATAAAAGGAGCTTGCCTAGTTAATCTCACCAGTCTAGTGAATTAGATTTCAAAGACTCAATTATGGAGGAATTATCTATGAATAGAGGCAGGAATGGGCTTCATTAAGTTAAGTCTGTAAATTAATATATACCAATTCCAAGGTCAGCTGTGGAGACCCTGTTCCTAACACAATACATAGATTAGAAACCCTGCATAGATTAAAATCCCCTTTTCACATAGACAGAACAGTGTGCAATCTCCGAATGGGGTCTCATGGACTCTTTTGAGCCAAGTCACATCAATATTAATCTGAACTGGCTCTTCCGTTGTGAATGGAATCAAAGGGAGTAACAAATGAGCAAGATTCTAGCTCAAGGTCAATGTAGGCTTAATATCACCAATTAAGGTTCAACATACAGGCTGTAGGAGAAATACAGGGTAAACTAGGATAATGTGGGACTTTATACCATTAAATAAGTTAGTGGAAAGGAAAACTTTCAAAACGGAGTTCTTGGAGCCTTATGGGAGGTTTATTACAAATTCTTCACAGAATGACCATTCATTGACCATTCACTGGAAGTTATCCATTCCTACTTACCTTCCTAGGAGACAGCTCAACCTCAACCTCAGAATCAGGTCAGATGCTCCTTTGAGGGACCAAAAATCCCTAAGCAACCTCTGAGTCTTCAAGGCAATTTCTTCAAAAATGTCTTATTTTTCTGGTACTAAAGCAGTTTCCCATGATGTAGCTTAAGGTACATTTTTTTCCCTCTGAAGGAAGATTTAAGAGTATTAACTCTTTCTCATAAACACATTCAGTAGATCTTTTGAACCCCAATGGAAAGGATTTGATGTCTATATCCCAATTATGTGAGGTCCCAATATAAGGAATTGTATTGTGTGCAGCATATAACGGGGATGGTATCTGGCTAATACTGATATCTTATAAAGGGTAGTCTTGCATTACAACCACAATTGAGCCCAAAATTTCTGTTGCTATTTGTTTCATTTAACAAATTCATTTGTTAAATGAATTTTGCCACATGTTACGACCTTTCTTGCCACAATTGTTAAGTGAATCATTGTATTTGTTAAGTTAGTAACACAGTTGTTAAGATGAGTCTTGCTTCCACATTGACTTTGCTTGTCAGAAGATTGCAAAAGGGAGTCACATGACCCTGGAACACCACAAATGTGATAAATATGAGTCAGTTGCTAAACCTCTGAATTTTGACCATGTGACCGTCAAAGGAGGCATTCAGCAGGTTCTGACCAGTTCTGGAGAACCGACAGCGGAAATTTTGTGCAATTTGGAGAACTGGTAAATACCACCTCTGACTGGCCCCACCTCCATCTGTTCTCTGCCTCCCGAGTCCCAGCTGATCGGGAGGAAATGGGGATTTTGCAGTAAACTTCCCCTGGAGTGGAGGGAATGGAGATTTTACAGTATCCTTCTCCTGCCATGCCCACCAAGCCATGCCCACCAAGCCATGCCATGCCCACCAAACCACACCCAAAGAACCTGTAGTAAATATTTTTGAATCCCCCCAATGGTGACCATGAGGGGGGAATGCAATGGTAGTAAGTATGAAAAATGGTCAAAAGTCACTTTTTTCCATTGCCATTGTAACTTTGAGCAGTCACTAAATGAACTGTTGTAAGATGAGAACTTATTGTGCCAGAAAATAATTATTTGAGTATTTCATAAATCAACTTTCCTTCTCCCCCCCCCCCCCCCCTTTGTTTTGCAACAAGAATATTCTGCAATAACACAGAAATTCTTTCAGCCTTCCTGGATGCTTCCAAAACAAAATACTTTGCCCTTCATAGCCTTCTTCTCTGTTGAGGTCAGGGAAGTTTCTTTCTGTCTCCACTAACTGCTGAATGAATTACATTGTCTAATGCCCTTCATGGTTCTTGGAGTCAAGTCTATTATGGAAAAATTAGATGCATTATAATTATTAAATGCTGGTTAAAGGTACTATTTATTGCTCATTTTATGGACAAGCCTCTGGATGACATATAATTTCATAAGTGAAAAGTTCCAGGTAATTGCAGGACACTACTTTTAAACTTTGTGCCAATAACTTCTGGAAATATTTTATGCATGGCCGGATGTAAGGGAGGAAAATCCCCCCACCCATTTAAAAATATTAAATGGAAAATTCATCTGTTTCTTGGCTTAAATTTGTTTATTTGTAAATAGAAATTCCAGTGCTGTCTAGAAGGGTAAGGCTGTCGGTTCCTTGAAGTCTATATTTTTGTAAATAAGACGCAAAGATAGAATAAGGAATTTCTGGACAGTTCCTTTATTGCTGTTTAGGTGAAACTCACAATGTGGGAAAGGTTTACTAAGAAAAGAAATTTGCCTGGAGTTAGCTTCTGGCATAATGGTGTGGCAGCTCTAACTGTTTCAGCTAAAAGAAAGGGGAAGAAAAAGATATTAGGCAGAGTGATTATGAAACACAGTGAAAACAGGATATAAAATATTTTTCCCCCTATAGATGTGTGTAAGTATGTGACTCCCATCATCCCACACTGGCATAGTTGTGGTGGTATACAATACATGACCCTGTAAAGCTCAGAGGTGGTATTCAGCAGGTTCTGACCAGGTATGGAGAACCGGCAGCAGAATTTTTGAGTAGTTAAGAGAACCAGTAAATACCATCTTTGACTGGCCCCACCCCATCTATTCTCTGCCTCCTGAGTCCCACCTGATTGGGAGGGAATGGAGATTTTACAGTATCCTTCCCCTGCCACGCCCACCAAACCATGCCATGCCCACCAAGCCATGCCCACAGAACTGGTAGTAAAAAAATTTGAATCCCACCACTGGTAAAGCAGATAAAACCATTAAAAAGAAGACATGGTGGTAATCTTGGCCAGGGTTCAAATATAACTCTCCTTCTATGAGACAAGAACAGGGGTGGGTTTCTGCTGGCGTTACTGCTAGTTTGCAACCTGTGCACCAGGCGTGCACTGCGTGCGACTGCACGGTTCAATGTAAATTGTTCTTCGTGTATGTGCAGAACAATTTACAGTGAACTGTGCATGCGCAGTCACTAAAATACAAAATGGCGGCGGACAAGGGGCAGTGTGGGAACCAGTTCGGGGGTGTGGTGAGAAAGAGATCAGTCTTATACTCATTAACAAAAACAAACTTTGTTTAATCTGGTTTTAGAAATCACACTGTAATTTTGGCATGTTTCAAAGAACATTTCTTGTTATTTATTTATTTATTTATTTATTTATTTATTTATTAAGAAAGGGATATTTTGCAATATTGTTATTATTTGGTTTTTTTCTCTTCCAGCAGCTGCTTCTTAATGCTTACTGTACTTTTTTGGAATCAATATATATCTAAACATGCCACTAAAGTTAAGCATTAAAGAAGCACCCAGACTCCTTTTAAAAATTATGTCAGCAAACAAATCAGTTTGGAAATCTATCTGAAATAAAAATGAATGTACTATCTAGTAGAACAAAAGTAAGCACAGAGGCCTCTTATTGAACAGACACTGAATGGCCTTATTTGACAGGGAATTCCAAAGCATTGGAGCAAACCCTGAGAAACCATAAATTTTCACTAGATGTCCTTTTGATAATACTTGTAGCTCAGGAAGGCCTTTCCCCAAGGATCTTAACATTCACATGGAAGATTATAGTCTTTCAAAAAACTCACCATATAGGGTATTAGAGAGCATAACTAGAGTTCTGAATTTGCCCAGGAATAGTTCATGTTCATTTGACATATGCATTCTATAATAAAGATGTTATAGCAAAGATGTCATATGCTTCTTATACTTAATAATATAGGTTAAAAGGTTAATAATCTAGCTGAAGGGTTGTTGGGTTTTTTTTTTTTTTGACATTTTTGGAACTCTTTTCAAAGTTAATCCCACAAAGTATGCATTACAGGAATCCAAAAGGCTTTAGCTAGCATACCTATCACTATGGCTATATTTGACATTGCAGGAACTCGCCCGTACTACAAGGGTGAAATCAACTTACCTTCACTACTGGTTTGCAAATGTGAGCCCATGCGCACTTGATATGTTCCCACACATGCACCACCTACGTGCATGCACAGGATCTTCCATGCGTGTGCAGAGTGTCAAAAATGGGACGTGATGACATCTGCGTGAGTGGGCGGAACCTCCTGCCACCACCGCTACCAGTTCGCCCAAACCAGATAGAACCAGCTGAATTGTACCACCACCTTACTATGAATTCAGATGGTTCTATCTGGTTTGGGCGAACTGGTAGTGGTGGTGGCAGGAGGTTCCGCCCACCCACCCAGACGTCATCACGTCCCATTTTTGACACTCTGCACACGCATGGAAGGTCCTGTGCATGCACGTAGATGATGCGTGTGTGCGAACATATCAAGTGCGCAAAACCCAGATTTTCAATTCAAGGTTGTAAACATGAATCTTCAATATTGAGAACATAATCCCATCTAAGATAAGTAGAATCCCTATTCCACAAACTATCTTTAATCATTTTTTTTGGTCTGCATTAAGATTAAATTTGTTCATATCCATCCAGTCAATTTTCAATTGTGAACACTGATTTAAGGTTCGAACATCTTTCTCGGATTTAGATGGGGAAAAAAATCAAGATGCAATTGTTTTATATCTTATCTATAAATCTTTGAACATTACAGAGTAATACAAATTGCAAGCAGATATGTCACTTGAAAAGAAAATTCCAAAGCTTTCAGCTCTGTGAATTAAACCCTCCTGGCACAGGAATTGATCCATTAACTGCAGCAGCTTCAATTTTACATCAATCAATGCAGAAAGCAGTATTGTGAGGGTAGAAAAAGCATTGCCTCATTGTTATCAGTCCTGATGGCAGCTTTAGAAGACTACTGTTCCCCAGGGTGCAATGAAGCAGTGGAGCAATGCACATATAAATCTAAATTCTTTACAGGGGATTCAGTGCTATGCAAACTGCCTCACATATATGAGCTGGCTGCTTGTTTTCTCAACTCCATTTCCATGGTTGTTTAGACTAGAGAAACTTCACCAGCCTTTTGTAGCATTCTAAAACTAGGGGGGGGGGGGGAGGATTAGGATTGAAATGGCAAAATCATGTTTCTTCTGCAACCATCCCATGTGCTAAATGGTGCCAGTCACTGAATAGAAAGTGGAGAAATATCCACCCGTTGTTATTTTAGCATGAATGTTCTTTGCACATGTTCATTCTATATGTTATTTTTAGAAGTTAGAATAAGGTTAATTTGATTGTGCAAATTGAACATGGTTGCTGGAAGTGTATTCTTAAAGAAAGAATCTGAAACCTTATTTGGTTCTGGAACCTGCAGAGTTCCAGAAATTTCATAAGTTTTTATGTATCTGTATTGCAAGGAAAACATTTAGACGAACTTCTCCAATAACTAGAAATTAGTCTAAATATGTTTTCCTTCCTTTCCTGTATATAAACTTGTAGATTGATAGTTATGAGGTTTACACCAGTGATGGAAAAATAGCAAAATAGAGATTATTTTAATGATTATCTTCCCTAAAGTTTCCATCACCACCACTCTGTTTTTCCCCTCCAGAATAGATCTGTGAAATGCATAATAGCTGCATGAAAGAGCTGCTAAAATATCACATCCTAATAATCTCGTAATACTCACTGTTTGACTTCTGAGCACTGATAATAAATAAGACAATAATCTAAAACATTTTCAACCGGCCTTTCTCAATGTGTATTCTTTAAATATCATAGAATCATTTCTGGAATCTTACAAGTATTCTAATCAAACCACCACCAGGACAGAAATCCTCATACCATCCCAGGCACATGGCCCAATGTTGGTTTGAAACCCTTAGTGATGAAGCATGTACAATTTCAGGAGGCAGGTAATTTCATTGCTTGATAACTCTGATAATGAAGAAATTCATCTATATTTTGATTTTGGCTAGTTCTCTGTAAAGCTTCCAACTGATTCTGATATTATATTCAGATGTTAGCTGAACTATTGTAACATTGGTCATCTCCAGCTATTGGTCATGCTGGTTGATAAGATATATTGTATTAATAGATTAGGCATGCTAATGGGTGAAGGTTGGTGTGTGTGTTTGTCAGAGAGGAAAAGAAAGAGGAGACATTTCAAATACGTTTTAAATCCAGCCATATTTATTATTACCCAATCAGTAGAAGAGCTGCTATCAAAACTGGCCTGACCTGCAAATAGATCTTCAAAACAATAAATTATCCCATTGTTACTAAATTGGGATAAGTTATGCAGCCATTGAACACAAATGATTGTACTGCAAACCCTACAATTCTTGGTGACATTTAACTACATTCTTTATCCCTTTGGAAATTGTGCGAAAATTACCTAAAATAATATAATTGCATTTACCCCAGCTGTCTGGCCTATCAAATAGTGAGCACTATAGAGAAGCATTCTTAAAAGTCCACTTTAAATCATTTTGGGAAAGTTTGCACATGAATTAAGTGATGATCCCAAGGCAAATCATTCATTTAT
Organism: Thamnophis elegans; assembly: GCF_009769535.1. Taxonomy (NCBI): domain Eukaryota; kingdom Metazoa; phylum Chordata; class Lepidosauria; order Squamata; family Natricidae; genus Thamnophis; species Thamnophis elegans. Next base: position 60,935,609 of record NC_045544.1, read on the forward strand.
TCAGAGATCTAAAGGGAGAAGAACAGGGCTGTGGGCAGCTCTGCTAAGAAGCCAGATCATCAGACTTGCCTCTCCCCTAGTTTTTTACCCAGCTAAGTTTTTATTTTACAGCAGCAGAAGAAAAACAAAGTCATAATCAGAATGTACTGAGAAACCAGCTCTGTTGGGTTTCACTTCTCACAGATGTGTGCATTAGGATGTAACCACAGCAGAGAGAAAACATTGGATGACTCACTGATTGATCAATGACAGCTTTGGGATCTTCTTATCCATGGTCTCTTTCTATAGCACCAAGATGTGAACAAAAGCCAACAAGATCCAACTTTATTTTCACAATATTGTATTCCCTTGCTGTGAGATATAGCGCTATAAGGTATTACTGATGGATCTCTTTATTATTCTTGTCTTTCTTTTCTTTCCACAGATCCATTTTTTTCTTTTGTGTATAATGTCTCTTCAGATTGTGTGCCTGAAGGCAGAGAATGTTGCTTGTTATTGATCCTTAAACCACTTTTTATCTGAAGCATTGAGGTTTTAAGTAAATGCAATAAAATAAACTTCTGTCCCTTCCCAACATACTTATATATTCCATTCCACATATCCCAGCTAGTATGAGCACAATACAATTTACCCCTGCCTAAAAAGTGCTTTTTTAGAAATAAGTTCTGCTTCAATATTCTGCAAAGAAATGTGAATCCCTTCTTACTACCTATTCATAGTAAGAACTACCCAGTACTACCTATTGGTATTTCCTATTGGTCTATTTTGGCTTCTAATTCCAAAGTATCAGCCTTTTACTAGAGAAGCATTCTCTGTTAAACCTCTTTCTATGGGAGGCAGTTACAAACAGTGAGGAAAGCAACACATAAACATTTGTTTTAAGGTCAGACTATTTTATTTGGCAATCTAATGGAAGCCAGGCATTCCAAGTTAATATTCATTCTTGAAGGTCGTTTCTGAACTCCTTTACATTCCTTTCTCCTCCTGCTATACCAACTTCCTGTTTTTACTATTTGTTCCAAGACAAATACATCTGTGGTATCTATTAAGTAAGATATGAAGGAAACCTAGTTAGTTAACCCCAGCATCAGAGACACAAGAGTTTCTTACTTTATATACTTATTTATGTGATTTATAGACAACCCTACTGTCATGTCTCTTATCAGCCCTATCTACCATTAGCGACATTCACAAGTGCAATCTTTTTCAGGTTTACTCATAAATAAGTTCATTTACATTCAGTGGAGCTTAAATAATCACATATAGGATTGCAGTGCAAATCTTTTAAGAAGCTTTGTAGACTCATGGAGGTTTACTCTCCACTGGCAGTAAATTCCATAAATTAAACAAGTTGTATGGGGGGAAAATCCTTCATTTGGACATGACTGGCAATCAGTTTCTTAAGTATTAGGGGTTAAGTACGATTAAAATCAAAATTAGTCTCTGTGTTTAATTAAGTATTAACTGTGGCATATGTGGATATCTTCTCTTCCAGGCTTGGCCCCTTGAATACAAAAAGGGAAGTGAACACTTTAAATAGGAAACAGTAAATAAAAAAAAAGAGGAATATAAGAGAAATACACAGCATGGGAGAAAAGCAATCAGAAAGTACTTTGTGAACACAAAATCAAAACACAAAGTGCTGCTAGTTGCAGAATCATGAGTAAGTTATTACTGATATAGTAAGTAATTTGTTTTACTGCAATTGATCTGGGCCCTTTTACAGGTGATCCTCGACTTACAACAATTCATTTAGTTACTGTTCAAAGTTACAACATCACTGAAAAATCTGACTTATGACTCATTTTTTCACAGTGGTGACCTTTGCAGTATCCGCATAATCATATGATCCAAATT